>NW_019524929.1:382733-397733 GCF_002814215.2 Seriola lalandi dorsalis
CAATAAAACCCAGACCCGCCCCCCCCCCTCCCAAACTCTGGCTCTTGTCCTGCTGTGCTGTTTGGTCGAGGGGGAGCTGTCTGTCAGCGTGTTCGTGGCCGGGGGAGGGGACGGTCAGCCTGGCGAGCTGGTGATGGTCTTGGCTGTGTAATTCTGAAAGAGCGGCTGCAGGAACATGCCCATCGTGCCGAACACGCACACAAACACAAAGATCCACAGGAAGAGGCGGTCGATCACCATGGCAACATACTTCCAGTCCTCGCTCACCTGTGGATGGGGATGGGACAAAAGGGGTATGGGATGGGGTGAAGAGAAAAAAATTAAGGTGAGCAGAATCACGTTCACCCACGTTCTCCCTCCATCTACCTCTCTGCCTCTGACTATGCAGAGGGTTAATGGAGGTGAGGGGTTAATGTGAGCAGAGACTTCTTCTGCCACAAAGCGCTGATGAGGTCTGGCACGAGTCAAGGAGGAGGAGAAGGACATGGGGGACAAGAGAGAGTGATGGAGGGCAGAGAGACGGAGGGTGTGCTGACACTGTAACCCCAGTGATGATGACTTGGGGAGGAGGAGGAGGGGGGCGGAGGCGGGTGGAGGGGGGAGGACTGAGGCAGGAGAGGGAGGATATTAAAGCTGTCGGCATGGCGACGGGGTGGTAACTATGGCGATGATGGACAGAATTACAGAGGATTGTTAATTCCCGTGTCAGTTTCTTTCATTCCAGAAGAGACGCCTGGTCTCCTAAGATGCCTTGAAGAAAAGCGATAAATAATGCCACCCTCACCCCGCTGTCTCGGCTCCTCCATTCCAGCGCTTTTTCCTCTTGTACGTCTTCTCTGTGCACACGTCACACCGCTGCTATAATTACATGTCTGTGTTGAATATTCACAGGGCTATGATTGCATCACCAGATCCGTCTCCTTTGCTTGTGCTCTGGTGTACTCGACCCCCCCCCCTGCATAAGTTTCAGATGGCACAGCTAGACGTCACGGCTGTCCAGCTCTCTCATGACTATAACATGATATGGTACTGAGAGGACAGATCTGTGCTGCTCAGAATGCTTTTTATGACTACTAACATATTCCCACAAAAGAAGCTGATTTATGGTATGATGTTATCCACACATAGACAAGATAATATTTTAGTTTAATATGGAGAAGAGCCTGAGCGACACGTTGGCAGGCTGGTATTATCACCTAATCTGTTTGTCTCAGATATATTGGTATTGAGGTGTACGATGGTAAGAAATTGAAGGATTTACTGGCGGCATTACCAGCATGTACATTTCACTTTATCTTTGTGTTTTGTGTTTAACTCTAACAAATCATCTATTCATGTGTTTTATGTTTTTAGTTATTTAAACCTCCTGCAGCTGGAAATTATACAGATGAGAGCTGTGAGGCCATAAAACCAAAAACAATGAGCTTAAACAGAGCTTTTTGGCTAAAGGTTGCTAAAAAAAAGAAAAGTAGAGCTATAGAGCTGAGGGAAACTGCAGAGTCAGGTGACAGTTCTCTGTGGGTTTATGATTGTAACCATTGTTAATACAAAAAAAGTTATAGCTACTTTAGAAAATTAAAATACTGTCATCTCAGAAAATAGTTTATTATCCAACTATAAATTATCTTTACCTATGTTTTTATGTTATTTCCTTACTTACTTAAAAAGAATATCGGCCGATATATTGTTTCTCTTTCCAAGTATCAATATCACTGTCATCCCAAAAAGTCTAGTGTTGGTCGGGCTCTGATGAGGAGCAACAGAGATTATTATAGTCATGTTGTAAAATGTATTAATGAGTAAATATACAGTAAAACTCACGCTTTGATCGTCATCCTCACTCTTCATGTGGTTGGCGATGAAGCGTACTCCTTCCACAGCCTCCTCGAAGCCCGGACAGGCTTGAGCCAGCAGAGCCTGAGTCAGAGCAGGACCTCCTGCTGCTTGCTGCCCCCTTGGCAGGTTTCCTGAGCCCCCTTCCCGGCCCTCCCTCACCCTGTTCAGACCATCCATGGATCCACCTCCTGCACCTCCCAGATCCCCTCCAAACTGTTTAACAGATGCTCGGTTCACATAGCAGGTACAAGGGTCACTGTCCTCTTTGCCGAAAACCCCTGTGGAGGTTCCCCCTCCGTTCCCGCCAGCGCCACCCAGCCCGAGACCCACCATCAAGGCCCCTGCTTCCCCGCTGCGCCCACCCTCTTTCTGCTCCTGGGCCCTCCTTCTTTGGCGCAGCCGCTGGCGCTCGCAGCTGTTCCTAGGCTGGCGCATAAAGAGCAGGGCAGGGAGCTTGTTGAGGAACACCAGTTTAACCCAAGGGGGCATAGTGTGTGTGGTGGGCGAGCGGTGGTGCACGTTGAGCACACACACACTGGTGACGATAGAGAAGGTGACTAGGACCATAGTGAACATCAGGTACTTCCCCACCAGAGGGACGTCCAGTGAAGTGGGTGGTACAATCTTGGAGATCAGCAGCAGGAACACAGTGAGGGCCAGGAGCACTGAGATGCAGAGCGTCATCTTCTCTCCGCAGTCTGAGGGCAGGTAGAAGACCAGGATGGCCAGCGAGGTGATGAGAACACACGGGATGATAAGATTGATGGTGTAGAAAAGAGGCTTCCTGCGGATGATAAAGTCATACGTTATGTCCACGTAGGTGGGGTCAGCTGGGTTCTCGTTTCGTCTGCCTGGCAGGGCGATGATGTCCCACTCCCCGCTGGGCGTGAAGTCATCCATACTGGCCACGTCCGCACGGAGCACCAGATCGATCTCGGTGCGGTCGTAGGTCCAGGAGCGGAAGCGCAGCGTGCAGTTCTGCTGGTCAAAGGGGAAGTGCTTGACCTCGATCTTACAGGCTGACTTGTAGATGGCCGGTGGCAACCAGAAGATGCTGCCATCGTAGGAGACCACCGCATTAGAGTAGAACGACACCTCGTACACCCCATCGGCACTGAGAGACAAGGTGACAGAGACAGAGAGGAAGACGAGACGGACAAAAATAGAAGAGTCAGACATAAACAGAACCCTTTATGTGGTGATTTTATTATTTAACAATTTTGTAAACATAAATTATAATGAGAGGCCACATTTCCCCTGAGTCTTATAAACTGTGGGACATGACGCATCTCATTATGCAATACACATTCATTACAGAGCTCTAGGACACACACACACACACACATACACACACACACACACGCACAAAAACAGAGATAGAGAGGTTACGATGTTGAGACTCTGAGGTGTCTCTGGGCAGCGGGGTCTCACACACACTTGTTTATACAAACATAAGGAACAAGGAAGCAGGATCAAATGAACACACAGTCTAGACAGGAAACAGCTCACAGGTCGGACTGGGTCAAGCCAAACAGCTCAAATTAGCCACTTTGATCAGAAGTCCAATGACAACATTAAAGCTGTGGATTGAATTTCCATTAAACTCGAGATTTTGGCAAGGGAACTAATTAATTATGGCTAATGGTGTAGGATATGACACATCATTTCTGACTGTATTTACAGAACTGACCCACCTACTCAAGTACATTCTTAAGCGCTTTCCTGCAAATTTAGTTACAAAATCAAATTGAGACTCGAGTGCCGCCATACACAGAGATAATCCTCCAGTTTAAGTAACTGACAGTAGTTGGAAGCAATGGAGAAGACTTGGAGGAGCTCGTCGGCCTGGGGTACGTGGGATTAACAGGATCATTTTATCCAGAGTGTGGTGGGTCAGGGATCTTTTAATCTTTAGTAAAGTAAGGACTGAGGCAGGGAAAGAGGAGAAGGCCAGACAGATCACTGTACTCTGATGAGCTGATTTACATACAGTAGGCTGACACTCAGTTTCCATTACATTAAGACACACTTAACTTCTCAGACACACAAGCAACTTTTAATTACAAACCAACAGATCAAGTTTCTGTTTTGAATGTGAAGATTTTTGTGTTATATAACTCATCACAGTCGAACAAAATTCCCTGCATTGTACATATAATTATTTTTATGATTATTTTGTTTTGCATATATGTAATTTTGCAAACATTTACCATATGGTTGATTTCAACCATATCATCCAGACTGATCCTCAAGTCTCAGCCCCAAAATACTAGTTCATCATCTGCTATTTTAAGTTGATAATAAGTTTAAATTTGATTAATCACAGATTTTGTCTGGGAATTTGCACCACTTCAATACAACTTCGACTCAGGTGGGTCCTGCATTATGACTTCATCTTCATCTAGTCCCTGTGTCAAAATATAGTTTTAAGACTTTAATTAAAAATGAGATTTATAGTTTATGCAGTTCTCCCATGCTGCATATTCCTATGGAAATTGGTGTTTAATTAATTTACCACAAAGTATGGGAATTGGTTTCCGAGTTACTGCGTGCACTGTACCTAATGGGAACTTGAAGGTAACAGGGTGCATACACAATGTACAAAGGGTGTACACGCTGTAGACAAGGCTTGCAGGTGGCAGACTCAAAACTTACAGATTTATATTTTAGTTTGGAGTTATGCAAATATTTAGAGAAAAAAGAGTAGTTTGTGTTTGTATGTGTAAATCTGTCTGTATCTACTACTGCATTTGCATATCTGTACCGTACATGTTTATGCGATAACTTTGAGGTGTCTCCTGAGAGTTGGAGATAGTGTGTAATAAAGTAGCATGAGTGGTATGAGCAGATTTCAGTGGATATATTCAGTCCTGTCTGGTTTCATTCATGTTCTTATCCAAAGTGACTCGGAGTGGTGGCAGCTGCATCACATCAACAGGGAGTTAGCTTTAAACTATTATCAGTTTAATATGAGAATCCTACAGTACGTGCTTTTGTTGTGCAACTGTATGAGCATGCACGCCTCCCAGAGCCTGTGTGTGTGTGTGTGTGTGTGTGTGTGTGTGTGTGTGTGTGTCTCCTGGGAGCGCTCTGAAGAGAGGACAGGAGGGTGAGTGAGTGACTCACTTGTTGTAGAGCACCACGTCAGGCAGCCAGATGTGTTTTGAGGGCAGCCTGACCTTCATCATTCCATCAAACTCCTCAGGGACCCAAGTCAGACGATAGTCCTGCCACTCCTGAGGGCCAATAAAAAACACAGTGCTTAGTCACTCATCGGCCAATCACATAGCAGCAAGAAAAGACATCTTGTGAGGAGCAGAGAGGAGAAAGTCTCTCTCTCCATCTTTTCGTCTGGTCGCCAGTCAGTCGGTGGTCAATACAACGCATCAGAGGCCACGTAAGCCTGGGGAACATCCTGTGCTGTCTGTCCTCCCTACGCTTACATCATACTTTTAACTTTAAGCCAAAGAGAGAGAGAGAGAGAGAGAGAGAGAGAGATAGAGATAGAAAAGAGCTCACATCAACCCTGACCCCGAATGGTCTTTTAAACACACCCAGCCACAAACCAATCAGCATGATTAAAATGGCATCTACAGTAAGGCTGTTCCCGCACATGTGTGTGTGTGCATAAGCAAAGATCTGTATGTCCCCTGTGTAACCTTGTGTAAAAGACCAGCATTATCTTGTTCTGTATGTTGTGGGTCAGTCGTAGCCAATGCCACACCGCAGCCTGTGTGACCTGTAACAGCAGCCCTGTCTGGCTCTTTTACATTACAGCCATGTTGGAGCTGTAAAGCCCATGCTAGGTCGTCTGCAGTAACTGTGATGCATTATGGTCATTACAGTTTGTCTTGGCTCAGGACAGCTGTCCTTGGCTCCCCTGCTTACAGACGGCCAGGAATCCATACAGCACTGATGGCCATGCTATGCTCCGTTACATGTCATAAATCCTACCTTGCTCAGGTGCAAGTGTATGAGCATGTGTGTGTGTGTGTGTGTGTGCATGTGTGCAAACAAGATGGAAAAAAGCATGAAGCTATACACAATCTAATAAATAAATAATAAATAAATAATAAATAATGGTGACACAGGAGGCTGTTTAGGGAACTCTAAGCGTTTCATTTATAGATCTAAATTTACATCCAACTTGAACATTTGCCTGTGTTATCTGCTCCAACACCTGCCCCCAAAAGCAGGCACATATGTTGCTGATGTGTGTGGGTGGATGCATTTGTATACCTTGTATGTGTAAATGCGTGCACCTACATGTTAAAGGCCTCAGCTGTAAGCATTACAAAGAGCCAGCCATGTACAAGAGGGTCACAGTTCAGTCAGAGTCGCATTATTCCCCGGTTTCACAGGGTGAGGTAATGATAAATCACAAAATCAGCAGAGAAATAGGGGCTCCAGACTTTGTGCAATGCGCTTGTGTTATCATCAGTTATCTGTGCTTTGGATGTAAAAAAAGAACAAGCCTTGATTCTTGCTCATAAATTTCAACTCACTTCTCATATTTCTCCTGTCAGATTTTGTTTTTTCGAGGCCGTGCATGGTTTGATGTCTCTCTCACTGTCTGACACTTTACCAGTCATCTCACATCTAAGAGCCGCTGCTTCACATGAGGAGTAAGGGGGAAGGATTAGAGTCTACCAGCCACAGAACCAGTGAAACGTGGAATGCAGAGATGCATCTTTCCCCTCCACTAACTGGACCACTGCTCATATGCTATGGTCTACTAGTATGATAACACTATGGTATTATTCAGTGGCTGTTTTTTGTCTATGCACTGTGACTACCATTCAAGTCCCTAGTGGTTTGTGAGTCACTTCCACTGACCTGGATGTCACACTGTGGAATCTGAGGCAAAACCATCTAAAATTAAATCTTTTAGTCACTGTTTGGTCTGTATTTCAACAATCTTTCCGTGTGTGGCAGGATGTTTACTACAATATGTTGAGACGGGATGGCAAGATGAGGAAAAGAGTGAGAAGTCTCACCTGTGTTAGCCAGACGTTAGTGGTCATCACCTGCTCTCTTTCATGCTGCAGAGGAAGAAGACATTACAAACTGTGACTGAAGGGGCACCTCAGTGATTCATTACAGCACTTCCAACATCTGAGTGACAGATTTTTTTAAAACAAAATTGCATAACATGGAGGCAGCGAGGCCGGGATATCCTGACTTTGGGTCCCTATAGGCTGAGTCGTGCTTCAAAAACAATGGATCCTACGCTTTGTAATATGCAACTTGATAGCATCATTCATTAAACCCTTCCTGCTTTGTTAATGCAAATGTCTTTCAAACTCCATGTCCCAGTTTGTAACACTGGCAAAAAAAAACTGAAGTCTTCAAGCTCAAGCCAAGATAACCCTGATTATGTCATCAGGATTAATTTCTCAGACTTTAGAAAGCTCCTCCAGAGCCACAGAAGACATTATTCAACTGTTTTCAACAGCTGAGTCGTACTCAGCATAATGAGTAAACTGAATTTTATGTGTAAAATCACTGAATTGGCCCCTTAAGGTTATGATATGTAACTTTTCCACATTAAAATGTCTAAAAATTATTAGACCTATGTTATATATTTTTTGAGTTGTGCACTACATTATCATATCAAATCAAATGGATCTTAAGTCATCAGAGAAAAGAGCAAGGCAAATGTTAGGCAGCTCAGCTCCCAGCTGCTGGAGTTGCCCTGTCCTATGTCCACAGAAGAGCGTCAGCAAATCACTGATTTTTACAGTGAAACTGCTTAATTCTTTTAGTGGTTTTAATCCCCTGGCCCGTTTGTCATGGAGAGGAGGAAACCTCTGTGGATCATTTGGCTGTCGGTAAAAACCTGCTGAATGTCTGGTTCATTATTTAGTGAAGAAACAAAGTTAATAAATCTTAGTTTCTAGCTATTCACTGTCTGCTGACGTGTTGGTGAATCACTGATTTTTAAAGTTGTTTTGGGGCATTTTTGCCTTTAATTGGATAGCTACAGTGGGAGAAATGGGAAAGTCAGGGAGAGAGTGAGGGGGTGACATGGAGACCAAGTGTAGGAGTAGAAACCTGGCTGCTAAGGGTAGGAACAAGCCTTTGTAGAGCGGACTCTACTAGGTGAGCTGCTGGGGCGCCTTGATGTTAGTCATTTTTTTTAAAGTGCAACTACTTTATGGGTGTGTCTATCGGTTTGGATAATCAGTATGGATAATTGGGCTGCCGGAAACATCCTCCAGAATGTCTGGTTCATAAGTTATCAGAGAAACAATCAAAACAAAGGTTAGCTGTAATCTCAGCTCCCAGCGCTTCCCTGAGGTCTCATGTCCGCGGACAGCGATAGTGAAACACTGACTTTAAGGGCGTTTTCACACCTAAGGTTCGTTTGCTCTGGTCCGATTCAGCTGATGAGTTTGTAAACTTGTAGCACTTTCCCCCTCGTTCCGTTTGCTTTCACACAGAGAAAAAATTCAAGCGACCGAAAATGCATCATTGCAAACCACGTGAGAACATTAATTCCGCTTATTGGTCAGATTGTCTGGCACCGGAAGAAGGTTACGGCAACCGTCTAGTTCAAAACTAATAGTTCACCTGCTAGTGGCGTCGGGTCGAGTTCAGAACTCTTCCACACCAAAAACGAACCGCTCCAGAATTTGTTTGGGACCGGACCGAAACCACCTTCTCGGAAGAGTCTCGGTGCGATTGTTTTGGTCCTCACCTGCAATTACTGTTTTCACACCTGTCCAAACGAATCGCACCAAGGGGGCAAACGAACCGAGAAAAGCGCAGGTATGAAAACACCCTGAATGTGAATCTGCTTTATACCGTGTTTTTAACGGTTATAATCACCGGGTCTGATTGATTTCCTGAACGACTGACACTGAAGGAATCCAAAGCTTACAGTAATGGTGGTAAAGCATGATGGTTTTTACTAATGTACTTCTAAGGATCATTTTACTGGTGGTTTTACCCTCAATCTGCAGCTTGTTTGCAGCTAAGTACATTTTCTCAAGTGCTATACTCACATACAGATCTGAGGTACTTGTTCTTTACTTGAGTATTTTATTTGTATGCAACTTTTCTTCTTTTAGTCCACAACATTACAGAGAGAAATATTGCACTTTTTACTCCCTTACATTTCTCTGATAAGGGAACCTGCTGGTTACTTTGCAGATTTTAATCATCTGTAGCCTAATGAGCTCATAAACATTGCATTGCGTCATTAAAACCACTCAACAGAATACAAAATTAATAGAATTAGCTCTACCACAGCTAGCTACAACATTAAAATGCTGCTTACTGCATAAATAATGATCATCCAAGTACAATATATAACAGTGTAACACTGGAGCCCATTATGGATGAATAGTGAGCACTTTAAAATTTTATACATTAAAGACACGTTCCAATAATACTTATATGGTTTTATTTAATCAATATTTTGAACGCAGCGGAGACTTTTTTAGTTACTGCTGCAAGGGATTGAACTGGTTGGTAGCACTAAGTGGCATGACTGTGTCAGCCAATCCCATTTTAAACATTTCACCTTGTTGTTTGTTGTATTACAGTAATTTTGTATTTAAGTATGGAGTTATAATTGTTGGTAGTGGAGGGACTTGTCTCTCCCAGGATTAATATATTGAATGGTGGAGATAAGTGATTCTTTTTTGTTGCCATGATGGAAAGTAGACAGGGGTGTTGTGCCAAATTGGGGTGTATTTACACAGTGCTAGTGATGATTTAGTGATTTTATTGGTTTTCCACCCGGATGTTAGAGCTGAGGAGTTTGTGTTGGTCTTGGACTAATTCAGTTACTTGATTGATTGATTGGTAGGAGGGGAAGCTCTCCTACTTGAGGTGGTTTTACATTGATTTTGTTCTCATTCTAGCCATGGTTTATTGTAGTTGCCAATAATTAGGGGAGAAAGCATTTTTAAATTTTGGTTTGAATACTTTTTTTTTTAATGTTGTTCTTATTTCTTTCACCACAGTTTTCTTTTTGCAATCTTTTTCAAAATGCTCTGAATTGGTTTCCATGACACTTGGTGAACAGATCAGGTGTGATTATGGTTTATGTATAATCAAAATAAAATGATGGGTATCATACTGAATCGTCCTCTTGGTGCGAAAGGTGCGCACAGATTCAAACACACACTCCCAGACATGTGCACACTCACCACACTGATGAGTTGGGCCAACGACACCATCAGCTGCACAGTAACCAGCTCGGAGCCATTAGTCGCAGGACGGATCAGTTTGTTGTAGTGGGCTGGGTTTAGGAGATGCTCCACCAGCCGCTCCTCTGTGTCTGCCCCGAGGCCGCCTGTAATGAGAACACATTATCATCATCATCATCTGCCTCTATCTGGAGTTGCAGCCATCTGTGTCTCTCTTGGCATCAGTTAAAAAGAATTTTATTATATCAGATAGGCCTATACTGTACAAGCATGCAGGAGCAGGACATCAGCGACGCTATTGACTTTCTCTGTTTTGCCGCTGCCCTCACTCCCAGCTTTGAGAGCTGCATGGCTATCCATGTGTATTGAGAATGCAAAGCCTTTGAACCATGGCATTGCTCATCACTGCCGGCTGGAGCACGTCAGCACAGCTCGATACACACTTCATACAAGATCTGACATCATAAGAGTGAGTCAACCAGTCTGAACATCTCTATTGCTATCCTCTCCGTCTCTATCGCGCTCTTCGTGCCTCCGCTCTGTCTCTATCTATTCTCCTCTGCCGTGTTGCACTTCCCCCCAGCTGCCAGTCTTTTGTAGCTTTGGGTTATTTTCACTCCATCTCTCACTTCCCTTCCCCTGCCTCTTCTCCCCCGTACCATCCCTCCCTCCCTCCTGTCCGCCGTCACTCCATCTGTAGCCGACTGTAGTTGTATCTGTGTAAGTGGTCGAGTTTGGGCAGAGCTGTCACAACACCACACGCAGGAGGGGAGGCGTGTGACTGAGAGACACGATGCATAGAAAAAAAAACAATTGCTCTGCACCTCTTCCTCCTCCTCCTTTCCTGCTCTTCCCCCCCTGCCACTCTGGCATCTGTTTGCTCTTGTGCTGCATCTTTTCCCTCTCACAACTCCCTCACACTTTCCCACTGATGATAAACACCGGCTGCTTACTGTTAACTTGGTACCAGTGCTGTCATCTTCTAACCTGCTATTTGAGAGGCTGTTAGCAGTGCAAGAAAAACAAATGTTTAAAAGTTGATGTAGGTGAAATCCACGCACAGTTGTTACATTTTTTATTTTTTTAAAGTGGAAATTAAAAAAACTGCAAACCACTGATGCTGTTTTTTTTCACCATTTTACTGAAGCTGAATTTGTTTCTGAGCTCCTCTCTGATGCGCTAAGTCCGCCCCACCCCCCTTCCCTGGAGCGCTGCTGTGTTCACTGAACAGGAATGATAGCCTCTGTCTCTGGATCAATGAAGACTCTCTTCATTCCTGTAAACTCAACACGTAATTCCTCCCCATCTTTTTTTTTTTTAATCTCCTGCTCTTTCCTGTTTCCCGTTTCACCTGTCTCATTTTCTTTTACACTTTCTCCATCTTTCCGTTTTCCGAGCCGGTCCATATTTCCTTCTCCCGCCCCTGACTGCCTCTCTCTTCCCTGTTATCTCCATCTCCCTGCTGCTGACAGCCACTGTCCATTTATTGCCCCTTTCCCTCGCTTATCCAACATCATCAATACACGGCCTGTCAGCGCATGTGTGCAGTCCGGTTGTTTATTGTCCACAAGCTCCGGCTAGCGTTTTTAGGTCTGTATGTTCATGTTGTCTTTTTGTGTGCACATATTCATGAGGGAAATAAGCATCACTGTCTGTGTCGGAGCCATATGAGTAATGTTTATTATTCCCAGAAGCACAATGCAATAACCCTGTCGGATGAGACAGGAAGCTAATACAATTCCCTTAAATAATGATGAAGCAGAAAACATCAATTTTTTTGTCAGCCATGCTCATAATGTAAATGGTAGTTTCATGCCTACACTAACTAGACGACAATTTATACAAAGTGATATTCAGTTCAAATACTCGGCCTTCTTTGTAAACACAACCTGTGAGCGGAGTGCTCTCACGATATCTCACATTATATTTGTATCAAGCATTTTGACGTATCCGTGCCCTTGAATGCATGAAAAAAAGGAGATTTAATGCAGGGTCTCCGCCAAAGCTCGCCACACTGACCCCAGCACCTCAACCAAACAGGTGAAGGCTGATTCACGTTGATATCATATCTGTTGGGCATGAGGAGTAATTCAGTGGTTTTTCACTCGAGATGACTAAGCCCATCTTTTACAAGGAGCCAGCGTAAAGTTCGAGGCCAAACTGATGAAGTTGAATAAATGCAAAGGAACTCCTGTGTACAATTGTGTTAAAACTGCGATTCGGGATAATTATTCTACTGCGCTCTGCCTGTTTTTCTTTGACCTTAGCAGAATATGTCAAAAACAGTTTCAACAGGCCAAGGAACAAGTGTCTTTTCTGTAGATCTGGCAGATATATTTATATCCACTCACTGAATCTTTGTATTTTTCTTTATTTTTAGTTCTACTAAAATATTTGCACGGGCTCAGTATGAAAGTCTTGACTAATATTTTACAGCACTGAGACAAATTGGAAATCCAGACAGAAAGCTGCAGTCTATTCTGGTTTTCCTTATCTCGAGAAACAAGGCTGCAAAAATACCCACGCTCTCCGCTCTGATCGCTGCACAAACATGTTAACTTGGCTGCTCATCTGCAACGCTTATTAACGCCTCTAAACAAAGACCGATCGCTCTCTTTCTCCGTCTCCACATACGACGCTCTGTCACGCTAAAGGCCGAGCTGAGTGGTTGTAATGTTGCTGGTAGCTCAGGTTGTATTCTGGTTGTTTTCCAGTGCAAATATTGCAAACTTAATGTGACACTATGAATATTTCAGCAGGGCTCCCCATTAGACCCTGGAGCCAGGGAAGTTACACACCACCACACACATGCAAACACACTGACACAGCACAGGAAGAGATGAGATGGTAGCCATGTTTACTGTTCGATTGCTTCACATCTACATCTGTTTCTCTTTCCTTCCTTAGAGCATTCAATCTAAGCGTGTTGATAGATCTCAGATAGTATGTATTGTACGTCTTAGTCCTGATTTTGGAGAAATCTATATTTGCAGCAGCTTGTTTGATCATATCGAATGATCAACTGCTCAATTTTACAGCATCTGTTGTTGGTAGTTTATGACGCGAATTAAGAGGCCAGAGTCCACACACGCTGTAGAGACAAATGTGGAGAAAATGAGGGCGAAGCGCGAGCTAAATTGAATTATCCCGCTAAGACTATTACAGTGATGATCTCTATTTATACAGCTCGTTCAAATGAGAAAAGGTTGGAGGGAAAGTAGGATCGCTCTCTGCTCTCCTCTCAGTGCTCTATACTAAAGAGGCTTTTTGGCTGTAGCTGGGAGCTTTTATGCTGAAATATTCTTCAATCAATAATGGAGAGATCCATTGATCTACTGGCAACACCCAATTGGCTCTGTAGTGCCCATAGAACTGAGATATTAATATTGATCCTCCATCCAGCCGCAATATCACATTACTCCAAAAAAAAAAAGACAAAGCCATCCCACTGTAGACTAACTGAGGGCAGAAGCTTTACTGTTGCCAAACTGAACAAACGTCCATGTTGAGAAAAGTGTGGCCAGCTGAGACTGTGCTATTGTTATAACTAATAATGATGAGAAGATACAGTTTATATTTTACGACAATGTCATGTCTTATCGGGCATCTTCTTCTTCTATGTATGTATTTCTGTTCTTATATGCAACACCATAATTTGAATACTAATATTAATGAATTCATAAAGATCTTTTATAGAAGCAAATATTGCAGAGATGCATGAAAAACATAATGTAACTGATGAATACATAAAGAAATGATATAAGAAACAGCACAAGATTAAAAGTTTGCGAAATTAAAACTATGGCATATAAATAAATAAAATGTGTAATGTGTAAGATGTGAGAGAAGAAGCATTTGCTGATTCCTCCAGCATAGTGGTTTACAGCCTGAAACTTAATATTACAGCTGAAATTATAAGATGAGTAATTGATTAGTTGATCAACAGAACACTATTTATGTAACGTTATTTTTCAAAAGCAATGTGGAATATTCACTGGTTCCAGCTTATAAAACGATGTTGTAACCTGAATATCTTTGTGGTTTGGACTGTTTGGACAGCACTTTGAGCTTTGGGAAGGTGCAATGAGCATTTTTCTCTATTATATGACTATAGGCTGACTAATCAATAATGGAAAATAATCAATAGTTGCAGCACTTTTAATTATTATAATAAAGATTCAAGATAAAAGTTTTAGATTGAGCTTCATACTTACTGTTCTTCATACAAACAAGCCATAATCGCTTAAACTGTGGGAGGCCCATTATCAAAAACGCATGTTGTAGGGCGAAGCATTGTTCCAGCAATAGAAATAAAAACGTACTAGTTTATATCAATAGCTTCAAATAACAAATTAGTCTATTTTTAACCATAGTCAATATCTCAAGGTTTTTCAGTGATGCCATATGATATGTGTAGCTACAAGTTTCCATTTAATATAAAGCTGCATCCCATGTTTAAATCTTTTTGAATACATTAGTGTATGACTGATATTTCCTCTGTGAAGCACTGGGACAAGATGATACAGAACATACTGTAAAACACTGTGGAAAACGTTCAGAAGTCACGTCCGGGGAAATGTGAGGTGGACAAAGAATCTGCACTTGAAAATCTTCACTATTAGAAAATGTCTAGAAATCCTTATATCGGGAATATACAGTCTTGTGGTTTATTTGTATTATTTACAGCCCAGGCAGCAGTTGCATGAAAGACGGTATGGCTTTCTATTTCAGGGATTGCAATAAAACACATCACTTGAACTGCATTATGCCTCTCATAACAGCTATTATTTGGCTACTCATAAATCCTAAAGCCACATTATCACCGGCCCGAAGCCTGCCGCCTGAGAGTAAGATGTGCACATGAAGAAATAGTCGTCTGTCTGACAGCAATACATGGATCTAGATAATAATTCAGACTTGGGGCTGTATTTTTTTCTTAATGTCCTGATCAAACTCATGACAAACATAATTTTATTTTTTTTCTCTAAGCTTATTTTTCTCTAGT
>NW_019524929.1:402243-509479 GCF_002814215.2 Seriola lalandi dorsalis
GGTTGATGTGGCATACCTCAGAGGATCTACAGCTTAGCTAACGATGCCAGTGTCTTCCCCGCACAAAGTCACACATCACCATATAATATTCAGCACTCTGAGGCACTTACAGAGTGTTTATTGTGCCCACTAGTGACTTTATTAGTGGCCTTGACAGACTTAATGGCGTTTTTCATCTCTATCTGCTTTATCTTTAATATTAGCCCCAGGCCAAACTGGTGTGGCAGCAGTGGTATTTTATATCTAAAATGTACTGTATTACAATCTTCCTTATCATCAGGCAGCCACCAAGTATAGGCTTCATGTGATGACATCTGCATCAAGGCTTTTTTGCCAACATAGTTTACTGGGGAAAAAAATGAACAAATATGACAATTTAGCTTAAAACAATCAAGATTTGTAATCTTTACCTTCTAAAAGCTGGATGGGGTTATTTCTCGTTTCTTATGTGCTCTCCTCTTCTTTTCATTTCTTTTTTTCCCTTCCTGTCACTTATATTTCATTAAATGTCCAATGTTGTTTCTTCCTCCTCTGGACCACCGAAGTGACCTCTAATCTGCATTCACAAAGTCAAACGTGCAAGATGGGAGATGATGGAAGATAGGGAGGGAGGAGAGAACAGGTAGGAGGAGGGAGTTAAGAAAGAAGAGTAGCCAGGTAAGCAAGTTAAGATGAACACAAAGAAGGTGATGATGGTGAGAGTCGGATGCCACATGATAAGAGATATAAACCAACTGATTTGGATGCTGAGGCGCGGAGGGAATGAAACAAATAAAGAGGGGTACAGGACTCAAAAAGCGAGAGGAGGGGAGTCAAAGCGGAGCGTGGGAGGCAGGGAGGGATGGATGGGGGAAGAGTAAACAAAGTAAACAGGAGTGCAGAATGGAGGGAGGAGGCGGTTGCCGTGGTGACTAAGAGAAACCAGAAAGCTCCATGAGGAAATGACCTGTTTCTCCTTCATTTTGTCTATTTTCATCACTGACACACACAGAGGAGAATACACATGCGGAGCTGGCACACGCACACGCACACTCGTGCATTAATGCACACAATGCATGTACTGTAGCCACACACAAATGTACATATGCAAACACGCAGGCAAACTCTTCCACAGTAATGTCTTCCTCTCTCATGCTATCTTTATACGCTCCCTCTCTCTGTACAGTCCTCTCCTTTTTGCCTCTCTACCTCTCCTCTGCAGTGAATGAGCTGACCTGACAGTGCTCCTCCTCTGCACTGAGTGCTGTGAGTCTCTCTCTGAATTATTTAAAAGCTGGGACCCCCACGAGTGCTTGTCTTCCCCTAACACCCCCTCACGCTCCCTCTCTCTCTCTTCTTTCCTCTGTCCCTTCCTCTCTCACTGTCATTCTGTCTTGTGGCTGCAATTACTTCCTGTGTCAAATCTGGGCAACACTTTGATTAACAACATACAAATCTGATCTATGAACCACAAGCTGGTTAATAGTATAAGATAAGACAAAGTCTAGCGGAATGTAACAAAGAACATTTCGGCATTTTTGAGGCACTCGCAATTTGACTATTTCAATTTTATGTTACTTTTTACTTTTCTCAGATATTAGACTTGCTGCTCCACTACATTCATTTGACAGCTGGAGTTACTTTGCAGATTAAGACTTTGCATACAACTTGCATACAACATCATCTTCTAAAATATGATGTTCTGTAGTAGATGAAACAATCGGAAAACATGAAAAGTAGATCAAAATCACTCCGCCTTGACTAGCTGCTACAATAAAATTATGCTCACATTAATGCATCAGTTATAATAATAATCAATTAATATCATATTTAACAATACAACACTGACATGAGGCTGTCATCTTGCTGCATAATCAGTAAATATATTTGGCTGATAAAATTCAACTTATGTAGCCTTTTGAAGGCAGCGTTTTAATTTGTATTTTTACATGTTGGGATTGTGTGTATTCTTTATGTAAGTAAAGCACATGAATATTTCCTCCACCACCGACACCTTACAAGCTCATATCCAGAATGCAGGTGATAGAAAGAAAACCATCTACGTCCCAAATATCGACTTTTCGTGAGCTATTAAAACAGCTTTGTTTTTAGCTATGTAACGGTGCAGTTTTCAGATACTCCGGTGGGTTTTTAAATGGTTTGTTCAGCTTAAGTAGTAGTAAGCAAGTAATTTTCTCAGTCCATGAAGGAAAACTTAACTCTTTTGGTTTATCCAAAAAATTCTAAATCACTAAACTCTGAGATACGTGGTTTTCAAGGGCCAGTGATAGGCCAGTGTGGGCTGCACGGATACTGACTGCAACATTCCCCAAAAAACAGACAGAATCAAGAATCATGTGTCCAACACCCCAGGCATGTTGTTTGTTTTGACCTACTTTGTGATTTAATTAAGAGAACACAGAGGACAAACCCTAACAGATCACACGGATGGAAGGAGGGGTGATACTTAGCGGTGTCTGTTGTTGTGTAACATTGCCATTTCTGACACTCCTGATAGGAGGAAGGCCAAGATTAGAGACGGCTCCTCGACCGCAAAGTCTGGATACAAACACATGAAAAAGTGAGCATCTGGTTTGCGGAAGTGTCTTTGAGCAAGGCACATATTTTCGCTGGAGTCGACCTTGCACTTTGACCCTCTGCGGTGTCCTAAGACCGATAAAATGCCACAAGAAACTGATTTGTGAACTGACAGTAGGAGGAATTAAATGCGTTCGCTTTGGCGTTACATGTTGCTGCTCTCCATTCACAAACCAAGCAGGTTATTCTGTCGGGGAGCACATTGCTACTATGGCCACAGTTATTCATAGCTCTTTTTATATTGCAGTCTGTCTCTCCTCCCTCTTCTCATTCCCCGTAGAGATGGCCCTACCTCACTCTAACTAATCACCATGGCAACCTGGTAATCCCTGAACAGAAAAATTCTGACTCCCTTTCTCTCTCTCTCTCTCGCTCTATCTCTCTCTCACACACACACACAATCACACACACAATCTCACGCACACACACACACACAGGACTGCATGCACACACACATAAATGCACACATGGATGCACACATGGGCACAATCACGCTTGCACACACACACACACACACACACACACACACACACACACACACACGTGCACGCACACAGACATTTCTCTGAGAGATACTCATGCAAACCAATACACTGGTGTTTACTGGTAAGACATATCTTACCCCAAACACACGCTTCCATGCATCATTGTGAGGATAAAGCCCCTCTGTATTTTGTGAGACGCTTCATGTGTGTCAGCGAGGATTTAGATACTTTTGGGTTGGGTGAAGAAATGCTATTTGTGTGTGCACTATTTATGTATGCATTTTGCATGTGTGCTTATGTGTGCTCAGGTTTGTCTGGATGTGTTGACTGCAAACGTGTGAGTGTGTGTGTGTGTGTGTGTGTGTGTGTGTGTGTAACTGTAATTGATTTCACACTCAGGTCAATGATTTTTACAGCTACAAGAGAAAAACACACAGATTCACTCTGGTTTGCTCCTCATCTCTGTTTCAGTGGCTTTTTGCTTGAACCCTGCTTTGCTTTGTGGCGGGCACGTCTATTAATAACACAGTTTGTCTTCAGTTAATATGAATTTAGTTTTATTTACTGAATAAATGTTTTACAACAATAATATACAGCCCACATCATTGGGTGGTTGATGTAAAAAATCTGACAATATCAAGCAATCACTTCATACACACGTCATTTATGCATACAGTAGGTACATTTTTGGTTTCATTTAAAATAAGATATCTTTTTTATAAAATTCCATATTTAGATTAAGTGAAGGCACGTAAATGGGCCGGATATTCATGTATTCATTTGCACACTGACACACACTTAAACAATTTAGCTGGATGGATACTGTAATGTTATAAGACCCCTCCCTCTACACTACTTCTAATCATCTAATCAATAAAGCTCTTTCTCTTGATGGACACAGTAGTTGGAAAATCAGCCTGATTTTCAGGATAGATCAATGTGCTGATTGACGTGTCAGATGGATGAATGAATATACTCCAATCAGGTGTATTGATCCAACCAACCAAGACCTAACTGGATGGAAGGGTGCTAATTGATGATGTCAGCACCTCTGTGTAAGGGGAGGAGATTATAAGCCTCTCCACTTGCTTCAAATATCATATTGGCTATAGTAAGTGCAGGGCTTTGTGTGCATCATTGCAGGTATTACACAGATCAATGAGGTTTACATGGGGGAGAGTGGGTCTGTAGAGTCAATGGACAAAACTATGGTGCAGAGATGGTTTTTCTGTAACTATAAATACAATCGACGTGGCTTGTGTGTGTGGTTTTTTAAATCTTGGCTTGGAAACAGTCAACACTACAACAGTGTGATCAGTGGTAACTGTAGTGTCTGAATTTGAACACTAGGTAGCGCTTGGTAGAGCTACAAACATATGAACTTATTACAGTAAGGTGGAACACAGGGCAATCCAAAGCAGCATATCTGTGTGTGTGTATCTTTGTATACACATCTATTAACACGTTTATGTGTGTGTCTGTGTGCACTTGTTCATAAATTTGACATACTTGTCTCTGCTTGTGTCTGCGCATGTGTGCTTGTGTCCTAGGGTGTTTGTTTGTCCTTTACGCATGTTCAGTGTGGCCGGGGCACAGGATGCTGCAGGGTCATGTGTTCGGCTCCAGTGAAAGGCAGTCTGTGTGTGCAGTAGTGGTGGACCAGCTCAGGGATACTGGAGAAGACACAGCTACTCTGATCCAGTGTGTAGCCCAAGCCCTTACTGCTCTTAGTCTGGGCCACAATGATGTGCACACAACTCTGACTGGTCCTGATGGAACAAGACAGAGAGAAAGACAAACAGAAAGGAAAAAAAAAATGTCAGCAAAGACAGACTTGCATAGGATGCTGCAGAATGGAAAAATAATATACATGTTGGTACTAAAAAATGAGCTCTCTTATCTGTCTCTCCCTAAATGAGGCTATGCATTTACCGGGTTCAGTGGATGTGTAAATGCGGTTAATGATGTGGACTCTCAAATGAATGAGCAGTGTACAACAAATGTGCTCTCAGGCGCACATCCACCCACACACACACACACACACACACAAGCACATGCACGCGCACACGCACGCACACACACACACACACACACACACACACACAAATGGCACACGGGATTTCAGCCTTTATCCTGAGAACCTGTTAGTGTCTACTCTACAAATGACACACATTCTCATGCATTAGCTGCTGTTGCTGCTACAACGCCAGCTGCTTTATCTCCTTACCAATGCCTTAAAAATAGCCAAAATCGGGGTAAATCAGTGTGGAATAATATAAATAAAAAATAATGGCATTCATATTTATTTTCTAAAATACACTGTATGACAAATGTCCTGCCCAGGCCCATTTTCAAACAAGGCTGATTTAATGTAAACACGCAGAGTGACGTGTGACATTCTGAAATGAAAAAGGAAAAATCACGAAACATGTTGATTTTCAAAAGTGCTCAACAAACACACATGAGAATTAAACACACGTACACACATCCCCACACTCACTTCAGAGCAATGGAGTACTTGCTGGTTCCTGATTCGCTGTCTCTCACCAGGAAGCTGGCTTCCCTGCAGCGCTGCAGCTGAGCCTCAGCCTGCTGCCGACTCACACTGCCATGGTACCAGCTTGGAGATGCGAGGGAGGGGTGGGGGAGATGCAGAGAGACAGCAGATCATTGACATATAGCACAGTGACATATGGAGATAAGTCATATGTCAAGTTAATGATAGGTGATGATGGCGAGAGAGAGAGGGAAAAAGAGAAAGAGACTGACGGGAGGAAGGAAACAGGCAGACAAAGATTTACAGTCGTCGTAAATCAGACAGACAGACAGATATATGTTGTGGACTGAATGA
The DNA here is from genome assembly GCF_002814215.2 of Seriola lalandi dorsalis. NCBI lineage: Eukaryota > Metazoa > Chordata > Actinopteri > Carangiformes > Carangidae > Seriola > Seriola lalandi. The sequence continues at coordinate 408,157 of NW_019524929.1, forward strand.
GTTAACAATGTCAAAGGTGAACTTGAGAAGACAAAGAGATAAATAAAGTGGTCATACAAAGTGTATGTGGCTGTGCAGAGTGTCAAGGGAGGCCTATTAGGACACAAGGTGGTGCTGACAGTGGCTGCAGGCGAGAGCCAGTTATAAACAAGCTGTATGTAGCCTTGATGCTTGGAGGCAAAACACACTGGCATTAAGCTTCAACATGAGGGGAACAAATGCGAACATGCTCTGAGCATGTACCCCACATGTTCCATCTGAAGAGAAAGGCCACAGGATGAGGAGTCTCTCCTGTCTATTCAATCAAGCCTAACCTCAAGGGTGCACCCCCCTTCAGCATGTCTTCTTATGTTCAGCACCTTAGGGGTTGCTGCTGGCTTGTGCTTGCAGTAATAAATACCCAATTTCACTTAAAAATTTCTTAAGTGCCAAGTGTAAAATATATATGAGATTTTGGCCAAGAGAACTGGCAGCCTCTGCACTGTGTGATGAGATATTGAGGTAATTCTGCTGGATTGCTTTACAACTTTTACACAGGGAAACTGATTTGTAGCCAAAACTGAGGAGGGTGCTGTTCTCCCTGTCTTACAAGCACAGAAGGAAAAAAAAAAAAAACTTCACAACAAATGCAAGCAGGGCAACACAGAGAGCAGACAGCATGGGAAGAAGTGCAATGAAAGCTGCAGACTTTATGAGAAATGTGCTGTTAATGTTGATAAGCACAAATAATACGCAGACATGAGATAAAGGCGACCAAATGTCTCAACCCCCATCTCATTTGTTTAATTCCCTCAATCCACTAATCCTGTTCAAGGTTATGGTGGGCGCTAAAGCTCATCCCAGCATGCAGCAGATCAAAAGTCTATTGACAGACTAATAGGTAAACTGAAGAAAAAAAACCCACTTCAAAGTCTTTGTTATGTTTATTTTGGAGTTTCCAAATCACCTCACCTGAATGTCTTTGGACTGTGGGAGTAAGAGCACTGGATCCTGTTACCTGTCCAAACCCACCTCGGGTTTGAGGCTAGGACTCGTGTCATGTCACGCCTTCTTTGTTTAAATCTACAAAATTACTTATTATTTATGTCAAGATTAATGCAAATTTGTCAATAATATGTTAATATTTGAAACGGTTACTCTAACTTTAATCATTCTGTATTTCCTCCTTTTATCATCATATTATTAATTATTTGTCATGTTGCACATTTTGCCTGATGCAGACCACACGGGGTCAAAATGTTGCCTGTTTCACTCTGGTAACGTTTTGGAACCACCAAGATCCACGAGATCCAGTATGCAGATGCCTTCTTATTTTTGCCTTTCTGTAATTTTAAAACATCATATGCCACTTTTCACCCCTCCTGCCATATGTCTTCTCCCTCCTTACCTCTGCTTCTCCAGCGGCAGACTTGGGTCCATTTTGGCTGCATCCCCATCCAGCGGGGCACCAGGGGAGGTAGGGGACGGAGGGGAAAGTTTGCTAGGGCTGGAGGAGGGTGATAGGGGTGAGAGTTTGAGGGTGGGGAAAGAAGGAGATGGAGGTGTGAGAGGGGAAAGTTTGAGAATAGGAGAGGAGGGAAAGGAGGGTGAAGAGGAGGAGGCTGGAGAAGAGGAGACACGTGTTTTATGGTTCCAGCTCTTCTGTCTCAGGGTGTGTTGCTGTTGCTGCTGCTGCTGCTGCTGCTGCTGCTGCTGCTGCTGCTGCTGCTGGCGGCTGGAGGTTGAACCGTTCTCTTTAGCGGGAGAACAATCCAGTGCCTCAAACTGAGCTGGAGGAAGCAGGAGAGACAATATCAACCTTTCATAATAAAATACTATCAAAGATACCAGATCTACCAAAGTAAACACATGTCTGGAAATTGATTCAGCAGGATTGTTTAGTTTCCTCTCTAAAGCAAACACAAAATTGTTGTGGCATTACTGTACAAATAAAATTCATGGCATCCTTCCTCCACGCCCTACACCCCCACCCTTCACATCATCCCTCTCTCCCTTTCTCTACCTGACAGCGCTCTCACAATGTCCTCTTTTCTCCACTCCCAGGGCAACTCGTACTCTCCGGCAGGACGAACGTCAGACTCTGGCCGTGTGACAGGGATCCACACCCCCTCATTGTCACCCTCCGGTCCTCCCTCATACGGTGTGTCGTAGATATTAGGAGGCGCGGGCTTGCCCTCTTCTCCCTTCCCCTCTCTGTGGCCTCGGTCCAGAAGAACACACACTTTCAGGAGGTCTTTGGAGCCCCGTCTACGAACCTCTACAGCAGAATGGTCATGTGATTTGTTAGTAATGTTGGATTTCCACTTACTGTATGCAACAATAGACAAAGCTTTGTGTCTCCCAAAGGACTCGCAACACTATCACCTTCTCTTGTTAAGATTTATTCTTTGTCTTTTTTTGGAAAGGTATAGTGATTTGAGCGCAAAGTGGCTTTTTTTTATTGCTTTTATTTTTCAATAACTGTGTATGTGAATGTGTGTGTGTGTGTGTGTGTGTGTGTGTGTGTGTCTCCCCTTCTGTTTGACTTACCAGAAAATCAACCTCCCTCCAACAAGTTAAAATACATATGATAGCAAAACAACTGCCTTATCGTATAATGTATTAGTGAACTCCACAGTAGTGAGGCCTTTGATGACTTGCTTTGTTTTTCATTTACATGTAAAATGTTGATGTTACTCTAAAAAATTTAACGAACTTCATTAATATTCATCTAAATTTGCCTGTGATCGGGCGTGCACTTCTTGCAAGCTTCTCAGTATTAATTTGCATAATGTGTCTGTCACATATCCAAAGTGATGTGTGATATTCAATGTGTACTAATCATCACTGCAGGAAACGGAAAAAGGAGAATGTCTTAACTGAGGCTCATGCAAAATTAAGTAAAGTTAAAGTACACTTTTTAATATTGCACATTTTATTGACTTTATGGTTTGGACTGGTAAGTTTGTCCATCAGTTCAATCTAAGCGGCATGCTTATTTGAGATTTCTATGTTTTTTAAATGAATACACCATGGTACCCTGAACATCTTTTAAATTCTAACATATGTATATTCTTTCGGACATTGTGTTTGTTTTGCATTTTTAGGAATTTCACTTGTTGTGTTTCTTTGCTGTCCAACAGGTAGCCTTTATATCTGTACTATTGTGTGACCAAACAATGGAGTTACAGGAAGAAAAGGTCAACACAGCTGCTGATTGGCTGGCTGACCAGGCCACTTCCTGACTGCTGGGAAGTGATTGGGCGAGGGGCAGTGGGTGAGGGGGGGGGCCCTGTAGGTTCTGGGAAGGGTTGAGGGGGTCTTTCAATTCTTTTTCACACGTAAGAGACCATAAAGTATTATGCGTATGTGTGTGTGTATGTGTGTGAGGAGGGGGGGCATTGGGGCCAACTTCCTATCAAGAGAATGGGGCAAAGGAAACAGAGGCAGGAGACAGGAAGTTGGAAGAGGAAGCTGCACCCATTGTCCCTGCACAACACTGTTCCTATAGCAACCGCCAGCAGGGAGGGAAGTCAGCAGAGAGACTGGGGGTCTAACTTGGCTCAAAGTTACTTTTAAACAGCCCTTTAACAGGAATGTGAGATGGTGTGAGTGCAGGGAAACTGAGCGAAGATGTAAGGTAAAGTGTAAGCAGCAAGTGCCCCTGGCTTGCATGTAATTAACTTAACTTATCAAAGGTGATATGTAAAGTGTATTAAGGGGTAATAATAAATTAAGTTACGTTGTCAGCAGACAAACTCCGGTCGAATCCGGTTGTTTAGCACGATCATTAAACATTCGTCTTCAATAGCATTTATAACTGTAATTGCTGAAACAGGCGATAAAAGTTGACCTCACCTGTGATGATGACCTGGGCATCATAGGGCTCCATGTACCCATCATTCACTCCTGCTCTCTCAGCCTCTCTCTGCTCCTTGGTTTTCTCTGCATCAAAAGGATCTGCGTAGTCTTCCAGGATGATCAGCTGTGAGAAGGAAACGACCAGTCAGAAAGCACAATGCTGGACTACTACCTATTCACACGTTACATTTACCTGGAGACAACCGAGCAGGCAGGGGGAGAGGGATCTGATGCACTACAGTGTGTGTGTGTGTGTGTGTGTGTGTGTGTGTGTGTGTGTGTGTGTGTGTGTGTGTGTGTGTGTGGTGTCCATGACTGAGTGACAAGTAATGGAGGGACAAGCGGAAATACTTGTGCAAAGAGGTCAGCGCATTGTGTTTGCTTGTTTGATCTGACACAATGTAGTGAAACTGCATTGTATTCTTTTGAGAGTGATGGAAACTGAATACAGGGTTATGAACTAAGAGGTGGGGAGAAAAAAACACAAAGGAACACAGTGACCTCAAGCCCATAATGAAATTCGTTTTTTTTTGTTTTTTTTTTTGCACTGTGCAGTATATTGACTTTTTAATCTGCATGCTGCTAGTGTTTCCTCTTGGTTTGATTCTAAATAAACAGCGGATGAAATATAAAGATCAATAAGTGATACATGGTGGTCCAATCTCTTTACTCACCGCTGTCTTTATGTCAGACCTTCCCTTCTCGTTCTCAGGCAGCTTCTGTTCAATTATCCCCTTGAGTTTGGGGATCTTGTCTTGTTTGTCCACCTTGATCATCCTGCTGATGTACGCTTGCGCCAGACTAGAGGTCCTGACCTGGCGGTTCTCATCTGATGTCCCAGTCTCAATCTTGGAGTTCTTGCGACCTTTTCCATTCGTGAGAGTATCCCAGACTGTCCCACCGTTGTTACGACCCAGTTCTATCGCAGAATTTTTCCTATTTCTCCCTGCTAACAAACCCCCAACTCCTCCATCCTTACGTTGATTCCCTTTCAAACTATCTCGCGAAGGTTTGGGTCGAGTTTGTGTACCAGACTCAGAGGCCGAGCGGACCCTTTCATTTCCGTTCTTTAGGTTGATAGGGAAATCTCTGAACCATTTTGCCATGGCTGTCGAGGTATTAACGCTTCTCACAGATTTAATTTTAAACAAATCTGTGGTCTTTCACACGTTCTTGCATAAGCTGCCCCACTACAGCTAACTTTGAACTGTGCGCAACGGCTCCAGCTTTACGCACAAATATTTTACGCACCCCTCGGTTAAAGTAACTTTGGTATAAAACTGCGTGGATATCTAAGTAATCAAACTGAGCTGAGACCACTTTATGGTGCTGCACTGATTCCTAGCGTCTGGAACTCCTTGACTATCAGACAACTTCTGGTGCGTCTTGGAGATCATTGGCCAGCGTTGCTTCGTTGCTGTCACCCTGCACCTGCAGTAACAACTATCCCTGCAGTTTGAAAAGTAGCTTCTCTAGAGCATAAACTCGAAAGAACTCGAAGTTTTTCTTTGAACCCAGTAAAGATCCCATTCCCGGAGCGTGAGATGGTGCGTCCTGTCTGTCGACCAGGCGAAGTGATGAGATGGAGAGGAAAGTTGGTGTGAGCAGACAGTGGGATGTCGCTGGGGTTTGGGGAGGGGCTGTGTGGACGGGGCGGGGTAGAAGCTTTACTGTAATAATTTCAATGGATAGCCAACTCTACAACTGAATCCTCTCCAAACTTTATCAGCAGCTGGCCTAAGGCCAACAGACGCCTGGCAGTAAGAAACAGACAGTTATGACAAGTTATTACACATGTGTAAAAACTGCAGTTTGAAAAATCGACCTTTGGGGTTTTTACCACTACAGTTCAAATCATATCTGTGGTCCACTCACCTCTCCATGGTAACAACGACATTTACAGTAAATGATCACTAAGGGCTAAAGAGTTATCCTTTTCTAATTTGTTTATGCACTTAATTTTATGACTTTTAATGTCAGGACACGCAACAACAGACAACACTAAATATGCCACAAAAGCAGAATTAAACGGGGTTGATAATAAAATCATGAATAAAGACGACCAAGCTTACCTGAATAAGTTAGTTGCTTGCGCTACATGTTCTTGGAGGTCGTGCATCTGTAGCAGAAGATTGGAGCTTTTTGCCAAGGGCCCTGATGCTGCTGATCCACCAGCTAGTAGATAGGTGCGCCATCTACTGGTAAATTTGAGAAACAAATACATAGGGGCATTAATGTGTATTCATCTTGGCCCATCACTGGTCCTGAAAACGTTTTGTTTATCTGTATCATGCCGGTAGTTTTTGTTCAACTGGAGTGAAAACACGGGCTTCTCTTTTTTTCCCCAATAATCCCAAAGGCCTTAAATTGGTTCAGCACAATGACCAACTGACGTAGAGATCTCACCAATAGCAAACGTAGCCGATATCTATAGTTCCGCCCATGTCAGCGCTCTGGTCCAATCAGAGCGCTCCCTCCGGCGAAGCTGGGCGGGACGTTTACATCGTCGACAAAAGGTAACAGGTTGCAGTCGCCGCATAATGAACTTGTTGCTGTGCTAATTTGCGGATGAATTGTTTTTCTCTCCCGCTTTTCTGTGTGGACTTTTATGGATGTCTGTGAAAACATTTGAATTATCATCGAAACAGGGGAGGCGAAGTGTCAAAGAGGAGCGGAGGGATAACTTGAGAGAAAGAGGTAACTTTACGGTTGGTTTTGGACTTCACTCAGCCAGACAGCCAAACCAGACAGACACGACCTGTCAGACAGTCAGTTATTCGCTTTGTAAAGGCTTTTCTGGTGCTCGGTGGCGCTTATACATTTATTTAAGTTAGTTGTGTAGTCATTTTTACTACTATTGTGACACTGTGAGGTTTCTCTGGTTGCCAGTTTAGCTTGGTTGCTAACGTTAGTTTGATGGGTCGAGAGAAAGACAGGGACCAGTGCTCCCGGCGTTACTTCAGGATACTTGGATTTGCCTGTTATGCGATGAGAAATATGTGCTAGAGGTTTCTGTTAAAGTTATCAGTCATTTCAGGTTGGCTACACATTTCTGCTAGCAAAATACACACTTAAATGCCAAATTAATTCATACTGAAAAGCAGTTTCTCTCCAAGACAGGTATGAATTCTTTGCATTTGTTCTGTCTCTACCCTGTGCTACCAGGGGGATTTGTCACTGGAAAAACTGTGCACTGATAAACATCTCTGACACAGTAACTCCAAATGTAACCATATTTCAGATCATTGGCCTTGAATCTATGCATCTCAATAATAAAACAGCTTGGCATGCATTCACTAGAAAGATATTTTGAAGAGCTGTTCTGTAAGTATAAAGATGTTTTTCAAGATTAGCTTGAGTCATATGAAACTGATGACACAGGTAAGAATTACTGCAGGTTATAGTTTGGAAGTGGATAATGGAGGGTTTGTGGATTGTGTCATGAATTGCAATAATTATAGTGTTGAACCTGCATCACCACCAGCATGGTTTCGTTTTCAGACAGAGTAAACATGGAAGAAAATGCAGTCTGGTGGTAGTTATTCTCAATGATAAAGGTTAGTCCAATCTTACAGGTGCAAACACTCAAGTGTGCAGATAAAAAACCCATAATTCAATCTCTCTCTCCCTCTCCCCCTCTCTCTTTCTCACACACACACTCAGCCTGTGTAAGTGAGAAGGACAGAGAGAAACAAGTGTCTGGAATGTGAGTGAAGGGAGGGGCGTATTTATGTGCTCCTAATATGGTGTCATTTGTGTACTATTTGGTAACACTGAAGTCTCTCTTTTGTTATGCCAATGAACTTCTTTGGATTTGAAAAGAGGAATAAATGGCTGTTTGTTTGAGTGTGAAAGAGGAGCAGTGGCAAGTTTGGAAAGCGAGATTGACCGCTGTAGAGAGGATGAGGGCCTGGGTTTATGTCAAGAATGTAATGGAGAGGGAGAATACCCTGAGGACTGAGTGAGTGGCTGCCTGTCCTTTAAAGACAGAGAGGTAGTGAGCTACTGTTTTGTCCATCTTACATCCTCACATGTCTATCTTCTGTGCCTGTAAAACTTAATGATTCACCTGGCAGAAAAGGGGCAAACTGCTGTTTAACGAGTTAAAGGCCATATTAGCTTTATGGGATGCTGTTAACTATGGCTGAAATAGTAAATCGATTTATCAATATGTCAGACATCTAGTGCTGCAACTAAAGATTACATTCATGATCAATTAATCTACCAATTGTTGTCTTTTTTTCAATTAATCAGTTTCTCCATAAAATGCCTGAAAACAGTGAAAACCTGTTATAATTTCTCAGAGACTAAGGTGTAACACCTTCATCTGTCTTGTTTTGTCTGACCAACAGTCCAAAACCCAAAGATATTCAGTTCATTTATGACAAAGAAAAGCATCAAATCCTCAGATTTGAGAAGCTAGGAACATAAAAATCTTTGGCATTTTCACTTAGAAAATGTCTAACACAATTTATTGATTATCAAAATTCTCAAATGTGAGGATTTGCTGTTTTTGTCTCTTTTAAATTGAATATGACCAATGGAACTTCATTATTGACCTTGAAAACAGCGGGTTTACATAAAAACTGTACTAGCTTTTTCCAGCACTTTCAACTTCAACTCACTTAGTCATCCTCAGCTGATGCAAGATGTTAGCATGGGAAACTAGTGAAAACCTTTCTGACATTTTAAAGATTAAAACATAATAAACAAATTAATGACAGAATAAAATAATTGGACATTGGCAATATCCACATTGTTAATAGATTGTAAAAACGCAGTAAATGTTAAATATACTTTTAGTAGATACAAATCAGCATGTAGGATGGATACACTTGTTATATTATATAGCGGCACACAGAACATTTTCAGGCCTAGTTTAGTTGTCATCCAGCATGTTTTACTCTTTTAGAATAAGGAATGACTCAGAAAACCTTCAGCCTTTGTTGCTATCTCTGCCTGTATCAGTTTTAGGCCAAGCCAGAGTTGATCGGATCATATGAACCACAATGACTCTGTGAGTCAGCAGAGGCACTTTCATGACTCCACACATTGCTGTTGTTTCATTTCGCTCCACACCCGCTAATCTCCTAATTATATTTTCCATTCCATCTTGGATCTTAACAGGGAAGTAGCTCCAATTCAATTTACTGTGCAAGAATTCAATTTGAGGCCAGAGGCAGAGGCCCATCAGCGTAACTGCGGGGTAACATGACTGGCAAGGGAATCCAAAAACACCAGATATACTCCTAACTGGGAAAACGAGAGCCTGCTAAAAGAATACCAGAGCTGCAACCTATCAACTAAGTTTTTTTGTTTTCATTATTGATTAATCTTTGCATTATTCACTCAATTATTTGGTCTATAAAATGTTAAGACATTGCAAAAAGTAAAGCCTACAATGACGTCTTCATATCACTTTTTGGTTTGACAAACCCAAAGACAATCAGTTTACTATGAATGAAAATGTTCAGCATTTGGGCTTGAAAAAAGATTAAAATAATGAATCTTTAAAATAGATGCTGATTAATCTTCTGTTGAATGAAAAATTGAGTAATCGACTATTTTTCAACTCTTAAGGATAGGAATCATACAGTGTTTGTTTTAAATGAGGAAACTGTCATGTTTTAAAAAAGTGACTGACCTGCTTGATATCCTGCTTTCACTATGGACAAGGAAGTTCATTTTAGAGAGGTATGGAAAGAAATTAGGTTTCTGGAGGAACCTAAAAGGGGGGTTTATGTAGACAACAAACAATGTCAGTGTCTAAACAAACTTGTTATAATCAAAGACAATGTAAGGCAGTGAATGAAAGAGGATGGGAATAGTTTTGGCGTTCTCAGAATTGCTGCCCTCGTTTTCCGCCCCACATCAGCTGGACAATAGGATGGGTCCCCCATTCCCCCTTGACGAGCTGGCAATGCGCTCTTCCTCTGTGACATGAAAAATATTAAACTGATTAAGCAATGCAGATGATCTGATTTTTTTCTGCTTTACAGTTGCCTTTCTGTAAGTTAATCCAACCCACTCATAGCTCAGACTCTACAGATCAACCTAGATCAGATGTGCATTTCACATTAAATCATTGTTTTCTAGGTCCCTCGTATGGCCTGTCTGTCCCACAATCATCAGTGCATGACATGTTTGCTTGACCTTGATGTAAAGGCACTGGGCTGCAGACTTCACGCATGACTTCACAAACGTTTTGTGACATGGTGCTTCCTCCGTGGTTCCCAAAGGGTGGAAAAAAAACTGACTTAACTGTGCACGTCTGATGTGCAGGTCTGTCTGCGGATGATGCTAACCCACCACAAGCACACAGATTCCTTCAAAGGTCATTCATGACATCTCAAATGACGTTGCTCCATTCACTACCTGACCAGTCATTTACCTTGACCTATTCCTGCTCTACAGTTGTTTTACATGTTAGGGTTCACTTTCACAGTGAGGAAGGCGTACAGTGCCATACTTCTTGGCTCACTTTGCTCACCGTGTCTTATTTTGCTCTTTCTCAGAGTGGCTGACAGTGCCATACAGCTTCCAAAATCTGTATGGAAATGTAAACGTGTTCAATAATGTATGGAGTTATCTATTTGAAGGTTACTTCTGTAGTCAGCCCTTCCTGTGTATGAGGGGGAGGGTTGTTCACAGGAACAGCTCGACTTTGGATTTTATCACACAAGGCACTGATAAGAGAAGAAAAGCTGCCTTTTTTTCTCTCTCTCTCTCCCTCTCTCTCACCTCACCCTCCCTTTCTATCTCCCAACCCACTTTCTGTCTCTCACCTAGGGAAGCTGTTGAGAGGAAGTGAAAGGTGCAGAGCGGAGAGGTCAGGAGGAATGTTGTAATAGGTTTAAAATGAGCTTAATTAAACATACCGTTGTAATGACATAAGGGGTTGGGCATGATCAGTCAGTCGATGTAATACCAGGAAAGTTCAATACTTTATGGTACTGATAGTGTTAAATCAGGTTGGCAGTGACTTATGGCTAAAATTTGATGTAGGTGTGATCAGTTGCAGTGGAAGAGGAATAGTTTTGGAATTACTCATCCAGTGTTATCAGAGTATAGAAAACGGGAGGATTAGGGAGTGAAGAAAAACGAATAAGTAAAGAAATTACAGAGTGAAAGAATGAAAAGGTCTTGACTAGTTCCTGTGGTACCTATTTGTAATCAAGCCGCCAAAGTTTTGTTGGGGGAATTAGTTCTGGTATCTGGCTGGGAAGCTTCCAAAAGTTGGGAAAGGCTTAGTCGGTCCCTACAAGGGGAGAGAGAGATATCTGGGTGTGTGCTCTCAGGTTAATGACTAATGGAGTGCACTGAGTACAAAGTCCACACAAGCAGCTGAGAGCCAGAAACTAAGTGTCACTGCTTACAAATCTGTTTCGCCGTATTGTTCAAAGCAAGGCTGTGTCTTTGTCTAGCAAGATTGTGACGTTTCAGAGTTGCTTGCAAATGAGTGTCTAGGTAATTCTCTATTTGATTTTCTCACTTGAGGGAAGAGGTTTTTCTTTTTAGCCTGGCTATTGATTGTTTTTTTCTCTCTCCTCATCTGCATCCCTGAATCTGGGTTTTTGAGGTTGATACTGATATTGACTGCCAAATGAATGAAATATAATGCAACAAGACAAAGCACATAAAGTTTACATTTAGGACTAAAGGACTAAAAAATGTAGCCTGGTAGTCTCATGCAGCATGTGCTCTCCCCCTGTCCTTGCTTCCTTTATTTACTTTTTACCCTGATCTCTTCTCTATTACCAGCATGAGCACGCCATCCTCAGGTCAGAAGACCCCAGTGGACTACGGTGTCCAGATCCGCTTCATCAATGACCTCTGCGAAACTGGTGGTGGGCAGCCGGGGTCCCAGCCCAAGCCCAAGCCCAAGACCCAGACCACCTCTAAGTACGGTGTGGCGGTCAGGGTGCAGGGTATCGCTGGCCAGCCGTATGTGGTCCTGAAGGATGGAGAGAAAGGAGACTCGTATGGAGTCCAGCTCAAGACCCAGTACCCGTCTGGCTACAGTAGCCTTCCCCGGGGGAGAGAGAAGGCAGAGCCAGGACCACAGGGGGTAGATGTAGTAGGAGGAAGCAGAGGAGGGCAGGGAGGGGCACTTCGCCGGGCCCAGTCCCATGGGTCACTACTGGACAGGGATGCAGACAATGAGGATTTTCAGCTGTCTCGGCCACCGGGGGATGGGAAGTCTGGTAGTTATGGGAACCTGGATGGAGGATTAGGAGTCAGAGGGGAGAGAGAGCAGCCTCGGCGTGGCAGTGGTAGAGAGGGGGACATGGAAAGGAATATGTGGGATGGTTCATATCAGGCAGGGCTCAACGGGTCACTTGGGTCAGTGCGGGGCACTCAGCCCTACCCTGACCGTCCTCAACAAACAAATGAGTTTCACTCTAATCAGAGACAGAGTGCTGTCAACAGACTAGTAAACAGGTTTGATGGTGGCAACACTGGGGGCCAGCAGAGAGGCCTTCCTCCTCCACAACAAGATCCCAGAGTTACATCTCCTGTCCTCACCTCCAACCCCTACACCTCACCTCCGTCCTCAACTCACAGCAGCTTGGGACGCAGCCAGGACACTCTCAACACATTTCCAGGACACTCCACTAATCAGTGGTCTTCACAAGGGAGACATGCTCCAGTGGCGACACCGCAGGCCAGTCTGACAGAGGCACAAGTAAGAATGAAATCTTCTCTGTTTGGGAATTAAAGCTGATTTTCAGAGGGCTGCAAACACCACACAGCATGCAAAATTGCAAGAGTAGTTTTCTGATCTATGTCTTAAGGTGACCCCTGACCTTTTGCTGGACCAGGGTCAGAGTGCAGAGATGTGCATTGAGGAGGAGCAGGCCATGCAGACTATTTACAACATCCTGAGACAAGGGTACGGACCTCCATGTCATCTTAATCCTCCTGTTACTTTAAAATAGGTGTCACAATGAAAAGCTAATAAATTACTACATCAATGTTAAACAGTTATCTTCTGCCTTTTTGACCCGCCTCTAGAACTAACGAGAGTGATGTTGTCACTATGCACAAAGTCAAGCTCATCTGCCAGAAGATTCAGAATATAAAGGTTTGTCCCTTTTTGAACACATCTGGTTCTGTGGAGGGCTTGTTGCCCCTTGCACTGGTTCATATGTCAGATAAAGAAATAGTATGGCCAAACTGCTTACATACAGTATATGTATACTTTTTTCAGTCCAAAGAAGGGCCGAGGGAAGAGTGGATGAGAGAAAAGAGGGAGCTTGAGAGAAAGATGGCTGAACTACAAACTGCCCTGCAAGAGGAAAGAAGGGTAAGCAAAGCAGGAATGAAACCGTTCTACTTCTTAAATTTTTATTAGCAGTGCTGAAATGTTTCCTTCTCTATTCTTTTCTGTAGTGGATAAGGCACAGTTTTATAGATCAAGCGCACTTTGTTTTGCTTTAAATGCAGTGAATATTCGATGTGTGCCCAGAATGTAGAATAGCACTTTTTCCTCCTTTCTTCTTCCAATTGAAGCTTCAAAACCCACGTTAGTTATTAGGGTTATGTCATTTTTACGAAGCCCAGTTTAAGGTAGGGGTGGGAAAGACATGTAGAGAATGGCTGGTTAAGTTTTGGGTTGTTACTTTAGTGTTTTGGTGCCTTGAAAGACCTACCATGCCTCCGTAAATTCAAGCTGGCTGATTGGAGGATGTTAACATTCAGAGAGGAATTTGCCACTTTAACTCAGCTCTGATTACATGGAAAGGCACACATAAATACTCATCCAAGTCTCCTCAAAATGAGAGCACTGACTATCAAGTGAAGGAAATAGTCCCTCAGAGTGTCCTCTGAGTTTTTATGTCATTTTTACTAATCTAAACCAGGAGGGCTGGGGGTTCCTTGGAGTGTGCTTGAGATTAATCCTCTGATTAATCCTTAAAGCTCTCTGGCCCGGTCAGAGGTGCACACACACAATAATCTAACTTCAATAATGACTCATCATATGTAGTCTAAAGGAACTTGGGTAGGTCTTAATCTCTAATAGCTCCTAAGAGCTTAATCCCTCATGCATATTGATCGGTGGGCAAATGCAAGGCCGCTTTAGCATTTCGTCAAAGCTCATTGTTTATGCCAGCAGAGCTACCTGATGTCTTATGTTTCACCGCTCTCATTTATTCATCATGTCTGCTCATATGTAGGGCTCTGTTAGCAATTCTGATCCTGCCCTGAAAGCTGAGCTGGAGTCCTGTCTGGATGAAAATCTGCAACTCCGGGAGATGCTGCACCGGAAGAAGATAGAATTAAATGAAACACAATCAGAGTGAGTGCACAGCAGCACGCACGCACGCACACACACACACACACACAGGAAAGTGGGAAGGGGCATGGCACCATTGTTTATTTGAGTATCTGTGGTCAGGAGTAGGAGGGGGGATGACAGCCCCACTTTGTTTTCAAGCACACACTGTCATGAACAAGCAGTTACTGTATCTTATTCACAAAGCCAAACAAGTATGTCATTTGAATCCAAAGAATCATTGAGTAATGTGTATGCCCTCTTTTCCTCGCAGGCTGACTCAGCTGCGTATGGATAGGGAGAACGCTGAGGCACGGGTCAGAGAGATGGAGGACCAGCTGGCTGAGCTTCAGGATGAAGTGAGAAGAGAAAACGGCAACAAGATGGTAACATGGAAACGTGATCTCACAAAACGCCCACACAGATATACAGGGAGAAACAGTCTCAACTCAATACTGGATTTAAAAAAATAAAAGGACATGAGACTTAACTGCTTCTCAAGACTACATATTAATTGCAACATATTTACAGGTTGAATAGTTGAAAAGGCTTTTGCAGTCAAAAGCAAGATTAACTTTCATTAAATATCATTATGCCGAGAGCCCAGAGGTATCAAGTTAATACTGTACATTTCCTGTGTCTGCAGGACCTGATGTCTTGTCAGGCACAGCTGATGGAGGTCGGCCAGCTGAAACACAAGCTGGAGGAGACGTTGAGACAGAGAGAGAGGGAGCTGACGGCTCTGAAAGGAGCGCTGAAGGAAGAGGTGGCCACACATGACAAAGAGATAGAGGCACTCAGAGAGCAGTACAGTGCTGACATGGAGAAGCTCCGCAGCAGCATGGAGCAGGTGTCTCAGGTGCGTACTGTCACACTCGCATCACTTACGTTTGAAAAATGACGAAAATGCTTTCAAGTTGGAGACAAGTTGGTCAAAATACTTGTCCCTCAACAACAGACTCTCTGTATATTCAACAGAAAAAACGTTTACACGTGCTTTTAGGTTTCAGCCTCTCCGATGACAACATTTGTAATTTGGCTTTCAGTAGATTTTCTTATTGATAGTGATTTACAAGAGTCAGCTTGTAGAGCATCTATGTCTATGTCAAGGCTACTTCAACAGGATACACATGTGCTGTTGAGATCAAGTCTTCTGCACACATACTATTTCACAGTTACGTTATATTGCTCCTCTTGGCTGTTGGTATTCCTTCACAAGGATGTAATCGTGCTCAGGATCAGGGTATTGCTGGTGATCCGTAGGCTGTGTGTGATGCACAAGTCCAGCTCTTTCAAATCACAGTAACAAAATGAAAACAGGAGTGCACAATAGCACGCAGACAGATTCATCTGTTTAGATTTGAAAAAAAATTATTTTCCCATTATAATTTAATTTCATGCTGCACTGTGCTTTGGAATCTGCACTCACTTTATTGTTGTAATATTGAGAAGAAATCCACTGCAGTTTCCATTCCAGTTATATTTATAAGACCCCCATTTACAGTTACTTGTTATGTACATAGAGATATAAACAGATTTCATGATTCCATGTGAACAACCTCTCTGAGTACACAGGAGTCTCTGCATTTTAAACTTGACCTCTTCAATCAAGATAATGCAAATGACTTCTCCATGGAGTGGTCTATCTACACTGTAGAGTATGCTGCTTACATGGCGGGAATACAAAACATTATGCTCTCAATCTTCTGTCTCCTGTTTTAGTCTCACGCAGGGATCGAATCAGAGCGGCTACGTGTCAATGCATCAGTTCGCTCTCTGCAGCAGCAGTTGGAGGAGTGTAGAGATGAGAGCAGCCACTGGATGGAGCAGTTTCATGCCACCAGAGATGAACTTCGAACAACTAAACAAGAGTGGGTTTATAGACATTTAAACACAACATACTGATCAGAAATTGAATTCATCGTTACTTACCTGGCTTTCGGGTTTCCAGTATTTACGTGGACATGGATCTTGTCACCCTCTTTACATCATTTCATTTTGCACTTGCTGTACTACTAATGTGTGTCCATCTCTTCTCTTTCATTCTACCTGGTCAATGTTTCTCCCTCTCTCTGTTAGAGAGCCACCCAGCAGCCCTGAAACACCGTGAGAGTCACTAATTGAACAGCATTTGTGTTTAGATATGCAGAGCTGTAGATGTGGCTAGCTGTGCTAACACTTGTCACTGTAGTGTCAAGGCCATCCATACTTACAGCCCTAATTCAGGACTGTCCACAGTGTTTATTTGATCCAAGTTCAAATATAGATAATGAACTCCCTAATACATGAGTCCCAAATGGGAATATGGACCATATTTGTCCATACAGACAATTCAGTTACTGTGAACACTGTGTACAAGCAGGAACAATAAAGATACGGGGAGAGGTGTTGATGGTCTTGTATTTTTTGTCTGTGTTTAGCAAAACATATTGTAGACTTGTTATCTGTGAATGTGTCTGATTGTTATGTGGTAACAGGGAATGCTGATTTATTTCCTGTTGCCTAAAGATTAAATAATGACATACTTTGCTCATTGACATCAAAATAAATTACACTCACTCGTCATGATTGACCTATACAACCCAACAGCTACTGATCAGCTAATTAAGCAGTAATACTTGATTGGTACAGTGGGTTTACATCAATTGTATGTTCACATTTTTCAGACTCCTGCAAGCTCGTCTGGAAAAAGAGGAGTTTGAGGAGGAACTGAAGGAGCTCCAGGAAAAAGTGAGCACCATGAAACAACAGATACCAGACCCCGGCCACACGCACACTCTCAACCAGGTGCAGTAAACACACACACACACACACACACACACACACACAGTGCTTTACACGATAACTGATGCACAGGTGAATAAAAAAACATTTCACCATCAAATTGTTCATGTTTCTGTTTCAGGAACTTCAGCGATGCAATGCTGATCTGCAGAAGGCAAAGTCTGAGGTGGAAAAGCACAGGACAGACTTTGACAGGAAGGTCATGGAGGTCATCTCCATAAAAAAATCTCACCAGAGCCAAGAGGCAGAATTGAAGTATGAGATTGACAGGCTAAAGGACCAATTACAGAGGGCCAAGGATGACATTTCCAAGGCTCAAGAGAAAAACAAACGGGTTAGTTTAATCTCAATAAAGAGTGGTGATGTGTAACTGGTAGATAGGTAGGACTAGTTGCTTAGACTGATCTTGTATTTTTAGTCTAAATCCTACCTTTGTCTTCCTGCCTACAGCTCCCAGACCCAGCCACAATCTCAGAGCTGGAGCAGAATCTCGGTGAGGCACGTAGTGAAGCTAATCAGCTCAAAGAGAAACTCTCACTGGCTGAAGAGGAACTCGAGGCCAGTAAAACACATCTCACTAGAGCTCAGCTGGACATGAAATCGCTCCAAGATTCCCAGCAGGAGCAGCAAGAGGTCAACACACGTCTGAGAGAGAAACTCTCACGGTTAGAGGTAATATTGCATCCTCACAAACGACACTCTTCAGCTTAGTGTGTTAGATAGCAGCAGACACAGTTAAGCATAATTGGACATCCTCTTGTGGTTTCCTCAGGCTCAGCTGCAGACCAACGCCACAGAGAGCTCAGAGGCAGAGCTCGCCCTACACTCTGAGGTGAGAGGCCTGAGATCTGAGCTAGATGAGGCCAAGAGAAAAGCCTCCAGACTGAGCCAAGATAACCGTGAACTCAGCCTGCGCCTGGAGGATACAGAGAAAGACAAGGAGACGCTCAAACAGACCGTCAACCAGCTGGAAGAGACCAAACGACAGCAGGAGAGAGCTCTAGAGAAACTCAACAAAGAGGTAAAAAAAGAGAGATCCCTCTTATACCTTTTGCAAATGATGAGATGCCTGTGCAGCCCAGAACATCCAAATGCTCATTAGAGGACACAGCACAAAATATTCATCCACTTTGTTTTGTGTTTTGTCCCCTCTCCCTCCCTGTCAGTATGAGTCTCTGACCATGTCCTCAAGAGAGGAGGCACAGGCTCTCAGGATTCAGCTGGAGGAGCAGAGAGAGAGAGCACGCAAGGAAATGCAGGAGGTGCAACGTCATGGAAACGACGCTCAGACGGAGCTGGATAGAAGCCACATAAATCTAAGGAGACTGGAGGAAGAAGTGTGTGTTTGTGGTTTAAGTGTTTGTGTGCATGTTTTTCTCTCTTGTTTGGCCTGGTTTTTGTTTTTATTATGAAAAGCAGGTCTGGTCTGAATGTATCAAATAGTTTTGACACATAATATTCATAGTGCATGCTTGACTGATTGTGTTCATGCAAAACTGATTCATGCAAAGCTGCACACATATTTTACTCTATGATGAACATCCAGTGTGGCATGTGTCTGTTTCTAATATTATGGTAAATCTAACTAGATGTCACGGCACAAGAAGGAGCTTCTGCTTGTATGCGAGGAGAGAGACAACCACCAGCTGGATAAAGAGCTCCTCACCAACAGACTGCGCCACCTTGAGGGAGAGATAGAGGCCAGCAAAAACAACCACAACGAGAAAACCCGGGAGATTCGTATCCTGGAGGTAGGATACGTGCGTCTGCTCGCCTTCTGGTTTGGGAGAATAAACCATGACTACAGACATCCCAGCTGTTAATAGTTCTGCTCTGCATACATTGTTAGTATAACAGTCTATACAGGTTTATGGACACATTTATGCAAGTATTATACCTCCATCTGTCTGTGCAAGTTCTTATCCAAGCGGCTTCATCAGTTCTTATGTATTGGTCTCTCTAGTCCGCACTAGTCAGACTAGTGCATCAGTTCTTATGTATTGGTCTCTCTAGTCCGCACTAGTCAGACTAGTCCGCACTAGTCAGACTAGTGCGGACTAGAGAGACCAATACATAAGAACTGATGAAGCCGCTTGGATAATAGGCGAAACGTCTTCCACAGACAAATACAAGTCCAGTTGCCTTCGATTTAATCTGAGAAAGAGATACCTCCATCTGTAAGTCAGACGTCTAATGTCAATAGATTAGCATGTAGACTTGTGTCCTGCACATATGCTCTACCAATTTGGCAAAAGTCTTTATCAAAAGTTGGGAAGTCATGATTTGTCAGAGTCGATATTTTGATAATTCTCTCCAATTTATATTCCCAAGATGATGATTGATTTCAAATATGTGCATATTTAAATTGGTAGTGCCTCAGAGGCATGTTGAAGAAGCAGAAAGCATCATGGTCAAGATGATAAACAGGTAGCACAACCTTTATAAGGCAATATGTTTGAAAGGAAAAACATTGAAATATACTGTGTTAAAGATGAGTTGTTTGACCTGTTTATGTGTAGGCACCATCTAGTCTCCCTTCTGGGCAACTAATGAAAGTTGATCTTGTCTCGTCTCTGTCAGGACAAGCTGAAGCGGATGGAGTTGGAGCTGGAGGAGGAGAAAAGCAGTGTGGAGATGCTGACAGACCGGGTGGCCAGGAGCAGAGACCAGATCGATCAGCTCCGCTCTGAGCTCATGCAGGAGAGGTCCTCCAAACAGGACCTGGAGCTGGACAAGAACGCCATGGAGAGACATGTATGTGCACATACGTCACATCCGTGTTTGCTGACATTTGTGAACAGCAGTAAACTGAAGTCCCCAGTCTGCCCAAATACACTTTCCACTCCCTGCACTCACTGTATTTTCACTTCACTTTATGAAATACAGCATTTTGGTGAAAGTCTTAACACACTCACCTTCCCCTGACTCTCCACTTCTGTTTGTCTGTGTCTGTCCCGGCAGCTGAAGGAGCTGAGGAGTCGTGTGGCTGACATGGAGGGCCAGTCTCGCTCCTCAGCAGGAGTCTCCCAGCTGGAGAACAAGATCCAAGAGCTTGAAGAACATCTACGAATTGAGGAAAGGTACAGTGCAACAGAAAGAAAACTTACTCCACTCTGATAGATTTTCATTCTGGATCACAATGTTTTGCCCTTTTTTGAATATCTTTGAAAATATATAGAAATGTTTTGAACAGACCCAGGGTTAGGGTTAGGGACCCAGTTTGTCTCTGGTGGAGGATGTTTTTTATTATATTTTGTTAACAGCTTATGCTAAATCTAAATGACAGAAGCCACGTTTTTGGCTGTAACGTCAAGTTTGGTGTGATTTGACTGTTCTGCTTGAAATGTTTGAAACTAAGATATTCTACTTCATATTAATACAGTTATGTACATACAAAACCAGACTTCCACATGTTACTACTTTGCAGCTTAATGGGGGCAATGAGATGGCAATATTTTTCCTTAAGGGCATCGTGGCAGCAGTTGAGATGAGGAGAGTGTTACTCATGAACATGTTAATGCTCTTATATATGAAAAGGGAGAAGAACTCTGTGTTGGCGTCTCAACGTCGTCTTGAGAGGAAACTTAAGGACCTCAATATGACGCTGGATGAGGAGAGACACACACAAACCGAACAGAGAGACCAGGTATAGACATTCACCGTCTACTGTATGTCAGTATGATGAATTTAATCACACGGTAATCAGTGAAACTACACTTTAACCTATGTTGCAGCTTGCTCTGAGGGTGAAGGCCCTGAAGAGGCAGGTGGATGAAGGAGAGACAGAGCTGGAAAGAATAGATGGACTCAGAAGAAAAGCTCAGAGAGACATGGAGGAACAGGTGGAGCTCAAAGAGGCCTTGCAGACCAGAGTCACAGCTCTGGAAGCTGAGCTCAAGTAAGTGTTTTTCTTTGTCTCTGTTTTTTTTTTTTTTTTTTTTTTTTTTTTGTGCTTCTCATCCAGTTTGTTACTTGCTGTGAGCTTTTGGTAATGATTGCTCAAGACACTTCCTGGCAGCCTGATTATCACAGCAGTGTGTGTGTGTGCCCACGTGCATGTGGGTGTGTGAGTGAGTAAGAGAGAGACAGCATCTCCGCCTTCTTATGTCACAGAATGAATTAATCTGAAATGCGAATGATGCAATTACTAGTGAACTCAGGTTCTTCAGCTGTTACACACAATTACAGACACCTGGTGGAGATTCACCCAGTCTCCCTGGGGTGCAGAATTTCACAATGTGATGTGTGTAAAACATATGAGCAATCAGCCACATGTGAAAAGCTATTTCATTTAACTAAAACGGCACATTACTCATGCACCACAGGGGAAATTGAATTCCAGTCATGCTCCCACTCTTAGCAAGGAAATGCATGTTGTTCCTTTATATTACCAGCAGAGGGAACGCTCTGATCACCTGCCAGCGCTAAAACCTACGGATAAAGCAACTGATAAAGGCAAAACTGCGTTTCAGTTGCTAAAAATGACAGTAATCATTATAATGATGATGGTGTGATAATGATGTGTTACAGGAGGAAAACTCAGGCAGCAATGCGCCCAGCTTTGGATTCATCAGCCCTCAGCTCGGATGATGACGACAGCCTTTATGACCCGTCCACAATCACCTCCATCCTCACTGAGAGCAACCTCCAGACCAGCTCCTGTTGAAGCCGAACTTTCGGGACAGGACCAGGGCGTGGAAATATCGCACTGCCAAGTTAAAAACAAGCGTAGCACTACAGACAATGAGGGAAGGATACAAGGATCTAGGAGGTAAATTTACATATTGTAGAGGTTAGTAGGGAGATGATTTTCCACACGAGTGAATGGAAGGAAGCAAAACATCCTCTTCATTTCAGGGAATTCAATTCAGTCTACAGTGTAAACAGATGTTCTCCACGGTACAGTTGTAATAACTCCATTTCATGCGCATAGTACACCACCACCACCATTACATCTCAGACCAATTTAAGGTTAAGATTCTACAGTCAAGCACTTATGGTACTATGTCAAGCTTTGACTGAATTATAAACAATACTTTCATCATTTCCTGGTGTTGACAGTTTATATGTTGTAGTTTTCTCTGTAGCACAGCTGTCAGCTGACTGAACTCACAAATTCTGTAGCATGCACAAAAGGTAGGTAGAATGGACTGAAAGCTGACACTGAGTACATTATGATAGCCACAAGTGATTGAAAACTGCAATACAACGATTAAACGCTTATGTTGTTTTTCTGAAAGTTAATGAGTAACCAGATTTAATGGTTTAGATATGACAAATGATTCTTTACTGAATGAAATCTGAATTTTGTTTATTGAAAACAAAATATATATTTGTGTATATTTTTCAATATGGAATATGTCTGTCCTGTGCCTGAAGTTTACTCCACTTTCCAGTCTTCAGTGTCACACGGTACAAAGTGTCGGGATTCTGAGTGATCAAATTTGACAAAATATGACACTAATAGCGACTCAAATGGATTTTCTTGGGCAGGGACACAAATTCTGCTTCCAAACTAGTAATAAATAGCACAAATGTAACAGAAACCTCTCTTTACTCTACAGGTTGAGACTAATTTCAGCTTTCCTTTGTCAAGTCTTAAAGTGATTTTCCACTTTTAAAGCAAAATAGTGGCCAAATATCTTCTCTGTGTGGTAGAAACTTAACGTTTATTTGTTGAGGCTGCACAATGTCTATGCATTCTCTTACCTTAAGTCAATGAAACATATATACTCTCATTTCATTACGATGCCTTAAAATTGCTGCAAAATTTTTTGACTTGTTATTCTTATCAGAATGTTTTTTTTTTGTAAAGTGTTTGTATTTAACATTTGTAGATTTTTTTTTTTTTTGAGTCTTAAGCTGACTGACACTTTGAACAATCAGTTGAAATTATAATTGTATTACATTTTGTTGCAATGTAATGTTTCTCTTTCTGTTTCCAGCAAAACTGGAAACTGGTACATATGATTTAGATTTAGACAGTTGAGTATAAATATGTTGAATTAAAGCTGCTGGTATATACTGTAATTGTTGACTGGAAAATTTTCACACTGTAACTAATTCACAAATTTGATCTTTTTTCTATTGCTTTTCAATATAGAAACAATAAAAGTATCAAGTTGAATTGATCTACATGTATTCACTTTGTTATATTTACAGAATGTTAATCAGATGTTTTATTGCATAGTTTGTTTCTGCCACATTTCAGGATACACAGTTTCCTAATTACATTGTACGTTTCCCTTTAACAGATGGAGTCAGACATTACTGACTTTCTTTTCATCAATTAAGTTTAAAGTGAAGTTCGCCTGCCCACTCGTTCTTTGTAAGGTCAGTGCTTCAGTGACACAGGGAATCACAGGTGGAGGAAGTCAAGTGCAATATCACACACCCCAGTTCTACTCCAGTAAAATGAATTTGAAGAATTCACCATTGAATCAGTCATGTAATCAAATCAATCAGATCAAGCTAGTGTCCTGATCATTTAAGGATTGTGCGGGAAATCCATGGACACACTGTCCCCCAGCACAGTACAGTCAAACATAGAAAATGTGACTTACATGAACAACGTGTAATCGGCAGAAAACATCCTAGCAGGTTGATTATGATTTTACAGAAACACGTTCATATTTAAATATTGCATATAGCAATAAAAAGCAAGAAAAAAGAATAAAAGAACAAAGATGACACAGGTGGATCAAGTCTTTGTTTTGGCTGCAGGGCTGAGCTTCTCTGGAATTAGAGGTAATGTCTGTTATATAAGCCTGAGGTTTATACAGGTGTGAACCTGAATGAGTTAGTCAGTACCACCTCCAGGAGCTGGTTAAGCACATGATGGTTATTATCTCTGTGCTGTCAGAACTGATCACAAGGCCTGTGTGTGTCCAGCACCCGACCTTAATACACGTTGCCAGTCTGATTACAGCTTGACTTGTCATAACAGAAAAACCACAGGTTTAACTAATAACATCAATAACAGCTTCTTCCCTTTTACGTTCACCAAAGTGTGCATACTGACTCAGTGGTATGTCGTCTTAGAGCACTTAAATCATACGTATTATTAATTACAACTGTGCTTTCTGCCGTGTCAAATTTATAGTCCTGTGAAAAAAGCTCCATATATTACTAGTTTACTTAATTTGCTCATTTACATACATTTCTAATTTGTGTGACACCCTTATCCAGTATATATCTTTTTAACTGCACGGCGTCCTTAGTGTGCAGAGCTGGGATACATTAGGTGCTGTATGGGCAAAGCAAGACTACCCATCCTGTACAAGCCCTGTAGGGAACAGAGCTGCTAATGTTTGCATCAGCTGTTCCATGAGAGAAGCATCACACATGTTAACATGACATTCACTGAACCTGCAGCGACCATGACCGAGTGCCTCAGTTGCTGTTTTGCCCTCGTATCTCTTGGTGCAGAATTGTTTTTGATGTGATAAGCATCAAGCAGAGCTGGAAACACCACGGCTGATGTGTTGTTACAAGAGGACAGCGTTCCTGTTTATGGTCACAATCGCATCATTATTGTGTTCACATAAGCCTGTTGGGATTCAGATTAACTTGGTTAAGGAGTTCTACAATATGCAACTGAATGTGTACGCTACAAGACACAAACAGGAGGGAAAATGACTGGAAAATATGTATTTAATGCTGACATTTTGTGTTTGAAAGAGAAATAATGATACATTGTATGATTGTAATGTTTTTTTTCCGAGAGGTAATTTGCTTAATGAAGTGTAATATTTTACAAAAGGTAATGCTCCTAAACTATTGAATACTTGACCAAGAGCTGGAAGAGATGCAGGCTCATTTCTAAACCACAACTGAAAACCTATTTAATTTGGCTTCCAATTAATTCTCTCATATTTTATTATTCTTACTGGTTTCTGTTTTTATTTTCATGTATATATTTTATCATCTACTGTTATTTTTATTGTCTCATTTCATTGTCCTTCTATTCACCCTTGTTTTACTGTATTATTTAATTTTTTATTCTTATTGTAAAGCACGTTGAGATTATTATTAATAAATCTGGATTTTGATTGTATCTGTGGGGCAGAAATCAGTAGAAAAAGTTTATGAGTTTATGTAAGGTCAGCATACCTGTTTATGGACACATTCACAAGATGTTCACACACGCCTGGTTGAATAATCCAGGCCTCTACTTTGTACATACAACAATGAAGTCAGAAACAGTTTAGCATTGTAAGAGAGGAAGAAAAACACAAAGCCACACCTGTTTACTGAAGCTGTAACTGTGTGATCAGGATTATGCCGTGCGATGCAGGCAGGCAACGAGAGGCCGTGTAGTTGGTACAGCGGGCAGTGATAGATGGCGTGCTGCTGCTCGGAGCACCACAGGGTGAGGTATGTCAAGAATGTCCACTGAGATCTGTGTAGTAAAAAAAAAAAAACTTGTTTCAAGGGAATTTCTACAGAACTACAAGATGCTTATGAAACAAAATCTGATATCAGAAGATAATCCCATTTATAACACTGACAAATGTTGATCCAACTCATCCCTTAATCTCAACAAAATCTCTTTACAGTATTAATAATCCAGGCCGTTCTGTGTCATGCCTAAACATTTTTATGACTTCTGGCATTTATTTTTCCTATATCTAGAATAAGGATGAAAGCCAGCACCCCCCTGCAGGGACACTTCACCAACTCCTTTGGTTATTTATGTGTTTGCATCCTATTTGGCACCTTGGCACTCATAGCAACACTGTGTTTGACTATCTCAGAGACCACATTTGCGTCTGTGCCTCAGAACTGAACAGGTCTCTTGCTGATTTTGACGAACATACTTTACCTCCCACAGTTCTATTGTGTGATTGATCTACAAAAGACCTGAAAAAAACCTCCTTTCCTCTCCTGGTTGCCGGGAATTGAATTTTTAAAATCTTAACTTGGAACATATTTTGAAATAATTTTGTTAGCACAAAGTCACACCTTCAATGTTTGTTGTAGAACAAGATGTAATAGTATCCGTAATACTACGCCTCCCACATAGTTTACCCAAACCTGTACAGTACCAACTCGGTGTGAACAGTACCTGTTTTGCCAGACTGTATAATGTGAGGCAACATATTTTCCATGGGTGGGATTGGGTTTCCATACAACTCCAGCTTTCCAGGCACAACTTTAAACCCTGAGAGCTGATTTGCCAGTCGCTGGGTGTGTTGTGTTTTGAAATGATGTGTTTGCTGTTACATAAAGTTGCTGTTGTCCTGAAAGTATGCAGCTCCACCGCAGGTGTAAAAATATTCTCATGTGCCTCCAGGTGTTTCACATGTGGAAATACAAGTCTCATAGGCCAGAAGGCAATACTTTAGATATGATGACAAATCTCGTTTGATTTAGTTCTGCATTCATTCACCAAATAGAAAGATAAGGAGCATAGCAAAGACGGTCATTGTAATATGTCATTGCTATAACTGACATATCCTCCTACACATCCTTGTTTTAAACAGCACATGATTAATACTGAAGTCATGATACCACAAAGAAATGGTTCAAATTCTTTGGATTTTTCATATCCTATTTATTAAACTAGGTGTTTATATTATTTTTGTGCAAAATTTACTTCAAAGGAGCAGTTCTTACACAGCTGTCAACAACTGCTCCTAAACTCAACTGACTAAACTCTATGTAAAATAAGTCCCTGAAAAATGTTGTGTTTTGATAAAATTAGTACCAAATTACATTATTTTTTTCCTGGAAACTTTCCTGGATAATTACAGACCTGTGAAATCAAGTGTTCCAGTTTTCTGTCTGTTCTATGATGTTCTGGTGTAATACTAAATCATGTTGGACTTATATACTACAGAATGTGAAATCTCCCTCCAAGCTGCTGCAACCTCTAAAGAAAACAATCCAAGGACAGGGCCTCAGTGACAGGTAGGGCTGTGACGATAATAAGGGAGTGGAAATGATGGAAAAATGACCATTGGCCATTAAACTTGAATATGTGACTACAGTTATAGTGTCATCATTGTTTTTCAGAAAGTGTTGTCATTGCATCACAGCACACTGACTCTGTGTCACAGTACTGCACTTTTAACCCTTGACCATTTGTTCCCACAAAAGCAATACGTGACCTTTGTCTGTCTTTTCCTGTTTATGGGTCAGTTTAATGTGCTTTTGTTCACGTCATCTAATTGGATCACCAACCTCTCAGTGGTCCTCCTCAGACAACAATTTTTAAAAATCTTTTTAATTTCTTAATTTCGACTTTTAACTGCCAAGACAGTGTTGTTCGTGATCTTCTGGTAAATGATTGAAATTTCCATCTTTACAGTTTTTTTTCCTCTCTAATGGTTCTTCCTCTTGTGGTATTCTACAAATCATTGCTGACTTGTTTTTCATATTCACTTCCATATGGACACTTTTACAGATTCTTGTGGTTCTGAAAACCAGTGACGATCACCCTGTGGATGTCTTCTTTGGATTTCCTCGCGAAGACCATGAAAGTCACATCGGAAGAGGCAGAGTGGGAGTGATCGTGAGCGGCGGGACTGTGACTCACTCCATAGTCTCAGACGTGGACGTATGTAAACATGCGGACCTCTCATAACAGTCTGATCTCTGGATCAGTCTGTCTGAGTGTGTGTGAGGTAAACACATAATTATGGTTCATATTATGGATTAGTACGTGGGACACATGATGACACACTGCGCACTGTGATAAGGTTTAGGTGTGTTTGTTAGTGTTCGGTGCTTGTGGGAGAGCTTCATTCCAAATAATAAGTCAACCATTCAAAAAATAACACCCACTGATATAAGGTAAGAACATCCATGGTGATGAAGTCATTGCGGTAAAGAGTGATCTGAAAACATTTACTTGACATTCACGACTTTCATTCACATCTGATGAATGTAAGATGGCAACAGTTGTTCTTCCTGTGTCCGTGTTTGTTTCTGTGTGGGCTTGTATTTTTCAAATTCACTTAGCATCATCCCTTGTGTGCCTCCGTGAGCTGTTGTTTGCTCCTCAACAGCCATTAATGCCATTAAAGTCTTTATCCAGTTAGAGGTCTGTGCCGGCCTGGATCAGCTGCTGCTTGTATCAGCCAAATGCCAGCAGAGGAATGCTCACTCTTTCACTGGTCACATGGTCATTTTGTTCCTTTTGTGTGTCGTATAACCTCTGTGAACCCTGTGACCTCTGTTGTTCATAATGATGTGAGGAAAATTCTAAATAAACTATCCACACGTTTTTCACTGCAGTTAATCATTTTCTGAGCACATGACAAAGTTTTAAAAGTAGTAAGTAAGCTTTAAAGTATTTTAATGAATTTTTTCCCCTTATTTAACAACTGGTCTCCCTTCATTTTCATATGGTATATAAAATCAACTTGCACAAATTTATAATTTTTCAAATAATTAAAAAAAAATAAACTTGACTCTGTGAGCAAGTCTGCATTTTTTTCCCTTATCAAAGTTACTTTGTTCATTTGTGGTGACATATCTGTAGTACAGACTGAACTGAAAGGTCTGTGCTGTATTAACCACAACACAATAAGGCAACTTTGACAAAAAAAAAACCAAGAGTAGCATGATGTTTGGTCATGTGGTGGATTACTTAGTGTTTGCAAACTAATTTGGATACTGTATGGAAAATAATGAAGACCAACACACACTAGCAACTTCAGAAAACATATGCAAAAACAACAGCAATGTAGCCTATGTGTGATTGGTTAATAAAATGCAAAATAAATAAACAGAAATTATTAAATTTGTAATTATATATCATGAGAAACCCATATTAAAAAATAACTTATATCTATGAAAACACTTAAATCATTGACTTTAATACCTCGCTTTCCATTGCCTTGTAATCCTAAGAGACACTTCTTAAACAGGCTCAGTCAGAGGTTTAACGTTTTTCAATTAATAATTTATTGGTAAACTGAGTAGTGCAGATCACTGGGCAACATTTAGCTGCAGTTAACCCTTAATAATCCAGCTAGGGATGACCAGATTCACTTATTCGACATCTCATATTCACCTCCTGAGCATTTTTCTACCTGACATATCGCACACCACTATCATGTGATACCCGTCATGTGTAGTTTCCTGGAGGTTGTTATTCCCGCCGTGAGGAACAGGTACCTCCAGCAGCGGCTCCTGCTGACCCTCCCCTCACAGCTATTCCCTATTTCCCCAGTTCCCTATTTGGCTGTTTCGGTCTCTGTGGGCGGGTCGCTGGGTTTTTTTTTGTCGTCCACTCCCACGGTGACGTTACGAGAGAAGTGACGGAGACGGATAACAGCAGCAGCTACTGTGGACGGTGAGCAGACAGACGCCGGGAACTTCTAACGGAGGAAGCGTGACATAGTTCGCTTTTATTTATTTATTTATTCATTTGTTTGTTTGCGAAGTATTTATTATATTCACATCAAAGATGAACGGAATGACGAGAAGTCTGTGCACAGTTGAGGACATCAGGAATCAAGACTATGGGGTAAGTTACATTTTTGTCAAACTTCTTACCTTTGTTTAGTGATGTTGGCAAAAGCTGCTTTACGTGTATTTCTGTGTAAAAAAATAAGCTCATTATGAATCTTGTTATCAACCAGAAGAGGTAAAAACATATTCTTCAGTCTTAAGTTTTGCCCGCTCTGGATCTGTTGGTCATTTTTCAGTTGAACTTATTTTCAGTTTCAATTTTCAGACTTTGGGGATTTTTTCATATTTCTTCACATTGTTGCTCAGTATTGTGGACTGGATTTAAAGACTGTGTGATGTTGTGATTCTGTCACAGATCTTAAGGCTTGGTTTCTTCATCTGCTCTTTAAGTGGTGTATTTACTGTTAAGTCTCTGGCCTTGTAGTAATTAAAGTATTAACACCCCCACCACCCAAAGTCCCAACACACACATAAAGACAGCAGCTCAGAATTAGTCCCAATAACATCTGTGCCTGTCACAGGCGCCTTCTGCCCACATCATTTACAGGCTTACAGTTGCAGTTGTGACAGACAGTTACAGGACCTGTAAAAGCTTTGCCTGTGCAGTATGTGCACCACCTGTGCATGTAAAGTTTTGTGAAACAGGATTAAACAGTACACTTGCTCCGTTTGCAGCATGTGCTTTGCTGCTGGATACTGATAAATGATTGCTTAGCAACTCAGCTGCCCATGTCACGTACAACAGGGGTTTCATCCCCTGTCAGTGGCAGTAATGGCTTAATCATTGACCTCACCTGAAAAAGCAAACTCTTAACCTGCGCTGTGGTTTATGAGTTTGCAGAGCAACATGACACTTTCCCCTTATCAGGAGTCTCCTGCTGAGCTCAGTACCTGCCAGCAGCAAACCAATCCACTGAGCTCATATCAGATAATGTTATTTAATGAAGGCTTCCACAGGGAACACTTCCAACCACAATTATGTTAAATCAAATCTGAGCAGATTATACAGTTTTCTCAATGGTCTAGACTTAAATATCATTTTCTGTTGTGTAACTGACAGAAAGGTCGGAGGGTACAAAGGGCACACCTCTAATGAACTGATTAATTGTGTTGAGAAATGTGTCGTGAAGCAATATAAGAAATTCCATATTGGCTCAGTTTCTCTTTAATCTATCATACATGACATTTTAGCATGTGACTGATAGTACATTTGCATCATCATCAGACAGAACACAAATTCACCTTTATCAAAGTCGAATCCTGTAGTCAAATAGTCACCCACCTACAGTATTTACATATCTGTTAAGGTTATTCAGGTTATCTAAATAAAGCAGACAAAGTGTTTCACCTTTATACTGTATGTAACATACCATAATGACTGTGCAGGACTGAAAGGTTATTCATAAAAACAACGCCCTTACCGTTTATCAGCTCTATAAGGATACATGTGGAGACGAGCTGAGCCTGATGTAGCAGAGAGGCCTTCAGTGCTTGTTTTGTTGTTCTGTTGATAAGTGCGTTTACTGGATTTCATGAAATAAAACAGGAGGAACAACCAGTACTGGCTCTGAAACAACATGTGCTATTATTCCTGTAGCTATTGTTGTAGCTATCATTGTAAATGTTTTGAAAACCTGTGGCACAGTTTCTCCTCCCTAAAAACCCAGAGCAGTGACAAGATTTTTTTTTCTGCACTTTTTTAAATAATGCCACAATTATCCCTCCAGACGTTTAGTTTCCCTGCATTGAGGGACTCAGCACATTCCCTCTGTCTTTCCTCATCCGCATCATAGTCTCAGTCAGGCGCGTGTGACATCACTGGCTGGGAATCAGCCAGACATGACATATATATCCATCTATGTAGAGGAGCGACTGGCGCATGCTTCAGCACCTGGTTCACACTCCACAGAGAGCAGGGGGGAAAAAAAGCAGTAAAATGGTTGTAGGAATTCAAACTGTGGAGGCAGCTCTCACTTTATGAGATATATATATTCACGTTCTCACACGATGGCAATAGACACGCAAACCAGCCAACACTTCACTTCACACCTCAGCTCGTCTCGTCCCGTTAAAACTTACACAACCTTTAACCCTTTAGTTTATGCAGACTGTTGACTGAGTGGAGGTCAGACAATAAGACCCTTCACTAACCTGGGAAATAAAAAATCTGCAAATGCTAAAGGATTTAATCCCAAAAGAGAGCATAATTAAAACTAGGGCTGCATCTAACAATTATTTTTATCAGTTCATTTGCTAATTATTTTCTCTATCAACTGATTGATATTAGTCTATAATGTTAAAAAATGCCTGTCACAATTTCCCTGAACCCAAGGGAACATTTTACCATTTCTTGTTTTGTCTAAACAACAGTGCATTTAAAGTTTATGGTCATATGTGACAAAGAAAACAGCAAATCCTCACATTTGAGAAACTGGAACCTACGAATGTTTTGCATTGCTGCTTGAAAAAATAAATAAATCGGCTAAAAGATTATAAAAAAAATGTAGTTTTCTCTTGATTGATTGATCCACTGCAGCTTTCTTAAACCTGCTAAGGTTGGGTATTGAACATCAGTGGCCCAATTGTGTCCATAGAATAAAGTTACATTAGTTGCCAGGTGTTGAAGGTTGGCGCTGAATGTTCAGATTCTTGTTTCTTTGCTCAAATATTTCCTCATACAAGTGACAACTCCGAAGTTTAATTTGGGCATAGTTCCTGTTCTGCTGCTTCTGTTGAAGACTTTAAACATGGATGTATTTAGGAGTTTGGCAGGTCAGGTCAAATGTTTATTTTCCTTATTCCTGATATAAGTAAGGCAAAGAAACTTGTTGGGTATTGTAAGGGTGCTGTTATCGAAAGAATTTGAAACGATACCTTCAGCCTTAGCGCCTGCGTTGCCGCCTCACAGGCCGAGGTCCATAACGCAGTTGGACAAAAGATAAAAGCGACATCTGTGCAGCAGGTAGTTGGGAAAGCAGTGCATGAGAGGGACGGAGTGATTTAATGGATGGTGAAGTGCACACACACACACTCTCTTGAGGAATCTTTTTGTGGAATGCAGGCACTACACAAGGAGGCACAGGAGGATTTTTTTTTATTTGACTATTTATGGCCATGTTACTTGCCGCTGCTGCTGCTACCTGAAATCTGAGAAATCAAGTAGCATAGCTCTTAGGGACTTTTTTTCTCTTGTTCCGGATTCAGCAGCTCTGGTTGTTTATCAGTGGCATTCTCGCCCCTAAGATAATTTAACGCAGATGATTTACAGGCATCCTGATGCCAAAGTCCAAAACAAAAGCGTCTTCATACCCTTTAAGCCTCTCAGCTGGGCCGTACCCCGTGATCTTTTGTGCCCATTGTCGGTGCACCTAGCAGTGTGGACGCAGTGTGTCTGTGTGTGTGTGTGTGTGTGTGTGTGTGTGTGTGTGTGTGTGTGTGTGTGTGCTTAGTTTCAGGTTTCTGCCCAGTTATAAAGGTAGTGTGTACTTTGAGTAACTGTGTGCATGTGTGTGTGTGTGTTTCCCGCGTGTGAGTGGTGGTGTACGAGTGCGTGCATGCGTCCCTGTCCATGAGCACATCCAACTGCTCCCTTTGTGCTTGTTCCCAGCAAGTCTAGTATTACAGGTTGGCTTTGAAGGTGGTATTTGTGTGTGTGTGTGAATATAAAAGAGAAAACAGACAGGGAGACTAGCGTGTAAATAGTTGATGCCTGAGCAAGGATTAGCCAGTGTCTTTGTCTGACTACGAAGGGCCAGAGAAGTTGTATAATGATGGATTCCTTCTTAACAAACCTCCAACTGTTCCCCTTTTCTCTCCCCCTCCTCTCTCTTCTTCCCCTAATCGCTGTGCCCTGTTAGAGCTTTCAGGTGTCTGTAATCTGAGAGGAAAGCATGTTGAGCAAGAGGGGAATTTTTTTTTGCTTTTGTTTCTCTGACTTCTTTGTCATAGTTGGACCCCCACCCCAAATATTAAGCTATTTCCTGTCCCTTTAACATTGTTCATACTGCATGGTCACTTTTTTTTCTTATCTCTCCTGTGTGTTTCAGTCCCGTCTGTTCCTTCTCTGCTCTCTCTTCCATTACTGTACTTCCTGAATAGATAACCAGCCAATCATATAGGCCTTTTGATGTCTATAAAACTCATAGTTTTTCCTTTATAATGTCCTTGTCATGGTATTACACAACACAACCCAGTTCATTTCCCCTGTCTGGCTAACAGCAAGGCCAGGGCAGTCAGATACCAGCTTTTTTTTTTTTAAAACAATTGAGTTTAAAAGTTAATTATTGATTTTGGGAATTAGCAGTTGACAAAACATTCTCACTTAGACTGTCAAAGAGATTGTTTTGGTGTCTCACCTCAACGTCCATTTAGTAGGTGTTCTGGAGCTTTTGTTCATATTGTTGTTTTTATGTTGTTTTTAAATATAAAAATGTATTAGTAATTCCACAACAGCTACGAAATGGACTTTGAAGTGAAATGCCAAAACATTTCTAAACATGAGATGCAAGATAACAGGAAGTACCTGTGGCTATTTACCCAAAGAAAACAAGGAAATAATGTGTAACTGTACGAAAGGCTTGATAGGGACAAACAAATGATGACACATGCGCACTCACTCAATCACACACCTTGTAAGTCAAATTCCACGCATTACTCTGTTATCTTCTACCAGACTTGTTGCTTATTAACAAATTAAGCAATATAATTTATCACCAATTAATCTGATAGTGTGTGTTTGCACGCACACACTCTTCTGTAATTGGTTGTGTGCGTGCATTTGTTTGGGTTCACAGTATTTAACCACAGCAGAACATTGCAGGCATTTGCTTTTTGCCTGTTTCGTGTCTGAGAGATGACATTAACTAAACACCATGAGGACTCAGTGAATACACGGGAAAATAAACAGAACAATTTGTGTTGGCTGGAATGAGTTATATAATTCTTTTGACCTCCTCCCTCATATCCGCATGCTTATCCTTGCGCACACACTCACTGGTTATCACTTAAAAGGGGCTTCCCTGCGGTTGGAGACACACACCCA
Source organism: Seriola lalandi dorsalis (assembly GCF_002814215.2). Taxonomy (NCBI): domain Eukaryota; kingdom Metazoa; phylum Chordata; class Actinopteri; order Carangiformes; family Carangidae; genus Seriola; species Seriola lalandi. The sequence continues at coordinate 442,521 of NW_019524929.1, forward strand.
GTCACATCTCGCTCAAGACTTTTCCTGTTAAAGTGGCCAAAAGAAAAAAGTTTGCAGGTTTGTGTGCGTTGCTCTCGCTCTCCGCTTTTCGCCGAGTCTTGCATCTGTGTATTGTTCTGTCTCCGACTCACCCCTCCTTCTTATATTGTGAGCACGCCAGATAGTTTATGGCTACTGTGAGGTTTTGTTGCCATGGAAATGTTCAGTCTTTCTTGATATTACATTTTCTGCCCACTTTCCCAGAAATCCGGCCTCCGCTTGCAATTGGCTGCGAGCGTCTGGAGGGTTTCCGCCTAAGTCCCAGTGACGTCCATAGCACACAATTTAAATCAAACAATCTGTCTCTGTGCAGCTGTGAAAAACTTTTGCTTTCTCTCTGACGCTTGTACCCCTCTCTCTCACTGGCTGCTGCCCCCTCTCTCCCTCCTTCTCTGTTTCATTCAGTGAGTATGACTCAGTCTCTCCTCCTCTTTTTTTTTTCTTTCCACCCCTCTCCTCCTCAAAATAGTCCCCAATCAGTCTCTCCATCACATAACGGTCTCTTTGTGGATTCTCTTCATCTTCTCTTCGTTGCCCTTTTCAGGAGGGGTGCAGGCGACTGCGACTCACACTGCACGACCAGAGCCAGGCAGTTCGGAGCACAGAGCAGCACAGGGACAAGGTAAGAACTTCCTGCACCTGATAACTTAGGTTAAACCCAGGACTGTAACACCAGAGCAAAGATTAGACCTGGACATGAGAGCAGTAGGAGATTGAGGAGAGATGTATCGGAAAGTTACATAGAATAAGATTTATCAGGGTAGTTTAAATATATGATTTGGATACTTAAGGGTTTGGATTTAAAATAATATGCTATTATATTAAATTGATTAATATTAAATGTTTTATGGATATACTGTGTTGTATGTTTAAAGACAGGCAGGGAAATAATCTTCAGTTTATTTGATGAGAAAAAAAATGTAGCAGTATTTTCATTAGATGTGAAGGTTCTGTCGTTCAAGCCGTATTTGGATCTCAAAGTTCAGACAATTAATCTTGTCATGACAAATCTGCGCAGAGCTACCATACATTCAGACGTCAATCACGCCACATTCCTACGCATAAACTGTACAGAGGCGCCAAAGGCTTGTAAACATGCCATAGCTGCCATCAGCTTTTCATTAGCGTGGTTTCCACAAACTCAAAACATCTCAAGACAACCATTGTTCTACCAGAACCAGCGCCAAGGTTACGTAAAAAAAAAGAAGGGACCACCAGAGCTGTGAAGTTACATAACGTCTCCCCACCATCTTCTGTGTGTCCCTCCCTCACTCTCTCTGCTTATGGGTTTGACCAAGTCTGTTTACCACTCCCATGGAGCACCAGATGTTTATGGGTTAGTCTCCACGGTGATTATGGCTAAATGTTTCTGTCCCCTGATTATAGAGGCTCACTGTCAGTCACACGCAGGAATAATTTGCTGAGGACACGACTGAAAGAAGCAGTTTATTCTGAAAGAATTCAATTTTGCAAGTAATTGGTTTAATTGCATCATTCAGACATTCCCAACAGACATGTCATAAAGCTTGTGGAAAAGATGTACTCCTGGCAGTTCTTCCAAATCCCGTGTTGCAATATTGATCACAAACATGATCCAGCTCCTGTCCAAGAGTGGGCAAAGCACACTGACGTCAATCATGTTCACATTTGCTTAGGAAGTTTGGAAATGTATCACAGTCATCTAACTCATGCTCACACAACACAGCCCACGCCACATTTTTAACTCTCTGCTGTCCGATCTCCAGCCCGTCGGACGAGCGTTTGCACTGGTGCAGCCGTCCAACGACAGAACGGTCCTGACCTCCGAACCGGTCAAATCCACAGAGGAGCAGGTCGAAGTTATCAAGGTGAGTGTGACCGACCAGTTGTTATGCTTTTAAAGATATAAATGGTGAATAATAAGGATTACTTTTTATGGTTATGCCGGTGTTTAGCATCCATGTCTCTCCCCTGTTCCAGGTGTATCTGGAGGCCCGCAGACAAGAGCAGCAGAAACACCAGCAGAGCCTGAAGATGCTGTCAGACGAAGTTTCACAGATACAGGAGGTCAGTCTCTGGATAGTATCTAACTCTGAGTTTCTCAGTAACGTGCAAACACACAGTAATTCTACAGTCTGTTAAGTCCTTGATTATATAAGAATTTGCATGTTTGGATCATGTAAATTTTGCCCTCATGTCCCTGTCTCTTCTGCTCTTATTTTCTCTCTGTTGATGATTAAAGTCTTCTTTTGATCGTTTGGTAGAGCCTGACTTTCTAAAAAAAAAAACCAGTGATAACATCTCAGTAACTCACTATAATATCTGTGTTTCACTCAGGTGAGGTATTGCCTGAAAACACTGAGGGAGCAGATGGCGGCCAAAAGCAAGGTAGGTCTATTTTTGAGCTGCTGTGTGGTGGCGTTACCATTGTTAACCTTACATCCTTCCTGTGTGCTTGATGGCATTTCCTCTCCCTCTCTCATCTCGGTCTTTCACTCTTTCCTTGCTCACTCACTCCTTTTCTCCTTTTTCTCCAGCCGCACACAAACGGGTGGAAAGTCGGTGTTCCCTTCAGAAAGAGCGTCTCACCTGCCCCAAAGGGAGGAGCTAAAGCTGACGGACAGGTGAGCAGATCTCTGACGTGAAACCTCTATTCAAGGTTGTATATACACAATATGTGCGAGTCAGTACGTCGGAGCGATGCACGTATCGAATCTCGCGTATCATAGCCTCAGTCCGGTATGTGTGTTTTTTGTCCTCTAGACAATGTGTGTGTTTTGTGCGATTCCTATAATTCACTCACCTCCCAGAGGCAGAGAGAGGTAGAAAGGAGGTGTAAAGTTAAACAGAGACCCAAGCAGAGATATGATATAAGGTAAAAGAGAGGATTAAAACGACAGCCAGAGAGTGATATGCTTAAAGTGCCCCTGGGGTGTATGAAAATGTGTGAGAGGGCTGTTCCAGCACACACTGTTCCTCTGCCTGCATCTGTTATTGTGTTCAGGCCTTCCTCATTGTTCCCAGCATTCCACAAATGCTTCATCCTTTAATAGTTTTGTTTCTGTCTTTGAGCCGTGCACTTTTAGGAGCCACTACTATTTGCATGTCAGCGATGTTTTGCACAAGCACAATAATACTGACGGCAATGTGTTTAGTGTTTGTTTTGTTTTTGCACCATTTATGGCATTTATCTGTGACTCATGCCGTGGCTTACTGACAGAAGTGTTGCAGAAATAGGAAGGAAAACACGAGTCATAATCCAACTGCTCCAGTGACGCACGCTGGCACACCTGTTTTCTTTATGACAGCCAAACCCACTTTGCCTGAACAAAATAAATGAATATTTACACCATCATAAAAGTGTGTCTGTAGCTATTTATATTTCGTATGGCTAAAAACTTCATTCTTTCTCTGTAGGATGCAGATGATGAGGCCGAGAGAACCAAACTGAGGGAAGTCAGTAAGCGCTTGTATGCACAGCTGCAGGAGGCTGAGAAGAAACACCAAGAGGAGAAGGAGAGGCTGCAGGTAAGATACACAATTATTTTGACATTCAGTATGTATCACTTCAAGTAATGTAAACCGCTTTTCGCTCGTGCCAAAGCCATATTTTAAACAAACTAAATACCCTGTCTCCTCCAGGCTGAAGGCAACAGGCTGAGAGACTGTCTGAGCGACCAGGAGGAGAAGTTGAAGACCACAGAAGAAGCCAGTGAGAGGAAAGACAAGCGCATCGATGAGCTCCAGAGGTTGCTGGGAGGGATGGAGCATGAGAGCGCCACCCTGCGTGAGGCAATCCGCAGCCGTGAGGAGGAGCTCCGCGAGCTGCGCAAGATCAGAGAGGAGGGCCAGAAAGGGGACCAGAGGTCAGCTAACATACATTCACACTCACAAATCAATAATCTTATAAAATAATTGCCAATCAAACTGCATGCTATATAGTAAATGTCTGTGCGGATTGTTTTAGGGCTGAACAGCTGGAGAGGGAGGTGGCTATCCTCAAAGAAAAGATCCACCATCTGGATGACATGCTGAAAAGCCAACAGAGGAAAGTCAGACACATGATTGAACAGGTGTGAGACTCAGTAAAGCAAACACTTTGTCTCCGTGTTCATATTTGTGCAGGATTCGTGTTTGACTGTGTGTTTGCTCGTCTTTAGCTCCAGAACTCTCGCATGGTGATCCAGGAGAGAGACCGCGTGATCAAAGAGCTGGAGGAGAAAGTAGCATTCTTGGAGGCTGAGGTGAGGGCCGCTTATTATCTTGATTCTTATTCCATTCCAGTGGGTTTTGGAAAGAAGGGTCAGGGTTAAGTGGAAGTGTGGTACAGGAGAAAGGAAATAGATCCTACCCTGCCTGATCTCTGCAGATGAAGAGGGATGATGAAAGGAAGGAGATGCAGCCACTGTCTGTTTATTGTCCAAGTTAATTTTGCTCTTACTAGTGTTATGTGAACTGACCTCTGACCACTCCTGTGTGTGCAGAACCGAGAGATGCATGACCAGATGGACTACTTCCTGGGCGGACAAAGGTCAAGTTCCTACCTGTCATCAGAGCGTAACCCCCAGATTGTCTATAGGTAATTCATTTTGCCCATAAATGCCCATAAATTTCCATGTCCTAAGGGTCATAGATGAGTTGCAAACAAGTATGGCATTTGTTTCGATTACTGGGTCAAAAGTAATGATTTTCATGTTGCAAATCTTGATTTCATGCTGTTATCAGTTTACAAACGACTCAGTTTTCTTTCTGCTGTCCCCACAGTAAACCAATCAAGCCGTCCACCTCATCTAACAAGCCACTTCCTTTCATCAAAGTCATCGAGATCAAGTCATGAAGCGACTGTGACACAGTTCTCGAGTGAAGGGCTCAGAACCACCAAACCTTTTCAGACTGAAACCAAACAGCAGCTCTACTACCGCATCTGATCGCATGAGCGTTTGGGATGTCAGAGCTGAGCTTCCTGGACTGCAACTACATCAACACTTCCACTTACCCCAAACACTCCTGAGGGAAACACACACACACACACGCACGCACACACGCACACACACACACACACACGCACACGCACGCACGCACACACACTGGGGTCAGTTGTATATTTATGCATGTGTCATGAATGAGTGTGTGTGTATGTCAGCTTTAATGTAGATGCATTAAGTGTACTGATACACCTGATGTGATGTCAAAGTTTAACATATAATACAGCTCACTGTATGCAAATGTTTCCTCTCCCTGCCCTGTTTTGATCACATTTTTGACCTTTGAGTTTATGGCGTCTGCATTGTTGTATCAAAACACAACTGTTGTGCAAAGGGCAGGATGTCAGCCCTTTTTCCATAGTGGGTAATGACATTATAAAGTCCATGTACAGTAATGTAGCACCAATATACTGTAGCTGGCTAAACTGACAGATCAGTTTCTTCTAAAGGAAAAAAAATCATTAACCTGATGATCTGAATCCTGTGTCAGTTTACTCATTAGTCACTCACACATGACTCTGTTCACTTTACTGCGTGAATGGTGATGATGCTTTTAACATGTAAATATTGATTGTAGCCTATATAAGGTCAACACCTGTGCTGTGATGAAAAGAGCTATTTTTAAATAACAATACGGCACTTAATGAAACTGAGGAAGCAGAAGGAAAAATGAACATGTTCGGCAGCATTGCTGCTTCATAGAAGTGTCGTCATTCTCAATATTTCTTACTAAGCATTTCAGTTCCATTGTGTATACAGTCACCTTGTTTTGTACATAATATTAATGAATGTGATTTGATGTTCTAACTTCTGCCTAACAACTTTCTCCTTTGTATTTATTTATATTAAATAAAAGCCTCTAGACACGTCGTTTGATAGAGGAGATTTTCTATGAAGTACACTGTAATCTATTATCTGTTCTTGTGGTTCTCAGAATAAATTACTGAAATGAATACAGTGATTCATTTACTTCTTACTGGACTCAAACTGGTGGATTACTATGAAGGGAGCGACCTCTGCTGGACACTCAACAAATTACTATAATGTGTTGACTGCATGTTAAAACACTGCACAGCAATTCGACTGTATGTCACTGTTATATTTGGATGTCAAATTGTACAGTAAGCAACACAGAAAATAAAATTACTCAGGCATTTCAAGGCCTCCTTTGAAACCCTGAGCAAATGAAACAGACCCAGCTTTTGGGCAGTCCACGTCTAACATGGCAATAAGTAAGAACCTCTCATTAACAATGCATTAATGTTGTAACTGCCTCACATTGTCAGTTTTGGTTCTGGTTATTTTGTTCTGCTGTTTACCTCCAACCTGCGGTTAGTGGTCACTGGAGGCGGAACTGGCCGCTGCCGCTCCGGTGTTCCGCACGGTAGTTAATTAAAAGGCACACCTTGCCATCCAAACACCGGAGAAGCAGGACAGGTGAGCTCAGCTGTAGCTAAAATGAATAATAACTATTTAAACAGATATGATTTACATGAAGAAGGACAAAGAACAAGTGATCGAAATTCAGCCTCGTTCGGTACAAGCAGCCTATGAGGTATGTTTTTGTCTGAAATTCATTTATACCGTAAAGATGTGTGTGTTATGCTGCATGCAGCCCGTTGTAGCTGTGGGGGGCATCATTTGTATACAGGACATACATACATGCATTTTTTTTTTTCTCTCTTTCTTTAAACCCAGTTCTCACGGGTTGCTGTGGTACAGAAAATAACTATGACCTCGGGCTCCGTGTTTACTACTCGAGGGCGCCAGTCAGCAGCGATCCCTGGAGGAGAGGAGCCACCTACACAGCAGTGCAAGAAGAAGCAGCCCATGGGGAGATTCAGGTGCCTTAGCGTGAGTTCAGCTGCAACTACCAACTTTTACTCTTCTGCACCAGAGACTGAGGCATCTTTGGTCACTGTCGTATGACAAGCTAATGTTGTTTACTCACCTTTTTCTAAAGGAAGTTCATTTGAAATTGATACTGTGTTGATATTGACATTGTGTTTGCTGGTGAGTATGCTGCAAATATAGTGCATTTAAAGGTGAATGGTTATTACTTAATAAGTGTTCAAGACAAGTTTAACTAAGTGTGAATATTTTTGTTTGATTAATTGTCGCTTGTGGTGATATAAGTAAGGAGTTATACCAAAATGGGATAACTACTCAACTAAGCTTAGGCCACACTAAACTTAAGTTGTATTACTGTAAGTGAGGTAATTACTCAGCTGAAGGCAATATTAGATTTAATCTAAACTAAAGTAAACCAAGTGAAAAAGAGTTAGATTTTTTTTGCAGGTAAGCAATGCCTCAGAGAATCTGAATGCTGTTTATGAAGCGTTAAGGAGCATTGACATTCCTGATCATGACACACATCGCAGATTAGAAACCTGTGAAGCAGTGACAAGGACAATCGTCGAGACTGCAAGAGGTTGCATAGCACAATTAAGGGTGAAGGTCAAGAGGATGAAGAACTACGTGGGAAAAGGACGGAGTCTGTAATCAAGATAAGTATCATCTCTCACCGCACCAGGTCCTCCATTCATTCTCGAAGCTACTCAAAAATCAAATCCAGACATTCAAGTCAGTCCTCTTCCAAAAGACAAGACGCTGCTGCTGAAGTTGCCGCCAATGAAGCCACTTTAGAAGTATCGCAAGTGAAGAACGTAATATAGAAGAGTTTCGAAGCCTGGAAGCTGAAGCTGCCTATTTACGAGCCAAACAGGAAGCTGAAAATGAATAGAGATAAAGAGCGCTAGAAGCCAAGCGCAGGCAACTAGAGCGACTGGAGACGATTAAGAAGCTAAAGGCTGACAAGGCACGACGGCAAGTATATGAGCAAAGTGAATGCTCAGAGGAAGAAATAAACGCTCCATCAACGCTCCTCCTCTGAGGGAGAAAGATGAAGCCGAACATGAAAGTAGCTTGTTTCAACACCGCTCCCCACCATAAGCTTTGACACATCCAAAGCAAGATGACAGCACAGCAGCCCTGAACGTATAACATTCAGTGGTGACCCACTCAGATTCAACGACTGGAAAGTTTCTGCCACGTCTCAGATGAAGGTCCTTGAAGAACTCGATGACTGCAACGAGAACCAGAAAATGCTTGCTAAACTTCCAGCTGACACCGAATCACATCCTGACCATGAATTCCACGATTATCTCTCCACCTTCTGGAAAGTATGTCGAGGAAGATCTTTACCTCCGCAAGAGATGGCGTCGAGTTCAGCTCTTAGCCAGCAACTTCTGGACACGATGGAAGGAGTATCTCCTAAATCTCCAGCACGGACAGAAGTTCAAAGGTCAATGATGTGGTTCTTCTGTATGATGTTACACCACGAAATCAATCGTAGTTGGCAAAGGTTATCAAAGTGTACCCAGGAAAGGACGGAAGAGTGAGAAGACTCGAGTTGCTCATCGGTGACTCAACCCTGCATGGATAGGGAAAGTGCATCTCCAAACATCTCCAAACATCTCCAAACCTCACATTGTCAGTTTTGGTTCTGTTTTTTTTCTTCTGCTGTTCACCTCCAACCTGTGGTTAGTGATCCTTCAGGCGGCACTGCCCACTGCCGCTCTGGTGTTCCTCACCGTAGTTAATTAAAAGGCACACCTTGCAATTGAAGCACTGGAGAAGCAGGACAGGTGAGCTGTAGCTAAAGTGAGTAACAACTATATAAAGAGATATGATTTCCATGAAGAAGACCAAAAAAGTGATTGAAATTCAGCCCCCTTTAGTATAAGCAGCATACGAGGTATGTTTTTGTTTGAAATTCATTTATACTGCAAAGATGTGTGTGTGTGTTATGCTACACGCTGCATGCAGCCCGTTGTAGCTGTGGGGACATAAATTATATACAGGACATGCATATATATATATACACACACACACATGCATTTTGTTTATTGTAGGCTTTATTTGTTTGTTTTTTCTCTTTAACCCAGTTCTCACGGGTTGGTGTGGTACAGTAAATAAACCCAGTTTTTAACTATGACCTCGGGCTTCGTGTTTACTACTGGAGGGAGCTATAAATGTTGTATATATGAGCCAAAACTTGTAGCAGTGCAAAACCTTAAACAGACACGTGTTCTTTATCCCATCCACACAGCTCACACCGACACCTCTTGTAGATGAAAACAAAAAAAGGCTTTTATTGATTCAATGTCCCTCATTCACAGTTTAGTTGAAAATAGAAGAGATATATTGAAAAATGCGGCTCTAAAAGTCCACAGGTTAGTCCACAACACAGTTGGAAAAACTGTGCGGCTCCACTCTGCCACACTTTTTTCTTTTCTTTTTTTCTTTTTTTTTTACAGAGGCTTCTAACTGCCACAACTCTGATACGAAGCTCTATACTGCCACAAAGTGTCCTTAAGTGTCTGCAATCTATAGGCTACTAACACACTGAGTATTTATAACAGTGACACATAGACAAATATAATTGCAACACCAAAAGTAGAAACACAGGCAAACATAAAAATGTAAATAATAAAAATAATATTCGACTGCAAATTTAATTTGAATCTCACATAATACTTTATTACTGTTAAATTACATTGCACTGAGAGTAATCATTAAGTTAAGAGAGCACTTAACAGCAAAATTAATCAAATCAAGTATGGCTTCAAATCAAATTGATTTATTCAATGGCTTCTGTAAAAGAAACATTTAAGGCTTAAAACAAAAAGACTTGGATTCACAGTAACATACGAGCAGTAGAGACATACATATATGTAAACAGAAGTGACATTAACAGTGTGTTTTTCTCAGTGTAAAGCAACCATTAACACTAGTCATAACAACAGTAACTATCAGCATGTGTACAAACAGTTGGATAATTTAAACAAGTGTGCATAGGCCTTTACATTGTTCAATAAATACTGATTGTCTGATGCTATTGCATAGCCACATAGCTCTGGTTTTGTTTTGGTCAAATCAACCATACTTACTATAGTCATTTACTATAGTCATTTTTCTACCCAAATATAGCACTCATACATGCAGTAATACAGGATATACGCTTAAGCTACACTTAGGTAAAGAGCACTGTGCCAGTAGTCTGATATGAACTATACTGTAAACAGGCAGTGTGTGTTAGTGTATGAAGGCAGTGTATTTGTCACTTCACCCTAAAACTGTCTGGCGACAGTGATCCTGTCGCCGTCCACAGGCACTTTAATCACTGGCAGCACTACCTTGTTCTTAACCTTTCCTTTGGATGGACGTCATAGATTTTCAGAGCGTGCTGTCCAGAGTGTTGTAGTTGTCTTTGAAGTTCTTCAGCTCCAGGAAGTGTCTGGGCCTCTTGCTGCGCTGCTGCATTGTGGATATGAGGTAGGTGGTTTGGGTGGGGGAGGAGCAGGAGCTCGCAGGATCTGTGGTACTGGTCAGGTCTTTGGCTGCAGACTGGTGGTGCTGGCTCGGAGTGCTGCTGCTACTGCTGTGAGACTTCACACTGAAACAGCAGAGGGAGAAACAGATTGTCCCCAGTGTATAATTAACATTCCACATTGGGATTAGCTTAAAGGGAAAGCTGCAAGAAAGCACTTGGAGCTTGTGTTTGTGTTCTGTTTACTTACACAGAGGCCAGTTCAGTTAGAGCTTCCTGGTATTTTATAAACTCTGCTTCACCAAAAGCCTACAGTCAAAGACAGAAGTAAAAAAAAAAAAAAAAAAAAAAAAAAAAAGCACATCAGTTAAGATATGCTTTACCAAATCCTGAACATAATATTCACACACTACATCTACCCCTCAAAAGGATGACGATGTACATTTGTATGCATTCTCCCATCTGTCAACTGCATCATACACTGCACACCATGTTGGACTGTATAGTAAAAGGCACAATCATCATTCTAATCATAAGGATACCATATAAACATTAAGAGTTGGCCACAACGCAGAGCTATATGCAGATATATGAAATCATGGATGTTAGTGAACTCCATGGAACTATAACAATAACACAAAATATAATTTTTCAATTAACATTCTTTAATAACTATCATATAGATGTATATTGTAAATACTGTATATATGACTCTCAAAATCTTTAATTTTGACACAGGACAGCATAGCACAATATCACATTACTGCCCTAATGTGTTTGCTGAGATGATAAATTACAGTATTGAATTACTGAGTGCCTGTGGTACACAAACACACATAGCAGTACTGACCTCTGCCCCGTGGCGGGCTTTGTTGTACCCATCCAGCACTGTGTCAACAAGGGAGCTCTGGCTGTCTCGGAACATGCAGTGGGAATTTCGTAGCTGCAGAAGCCAGGTCCGAAATCTTTTCCCCGTCACAGCAGTGGACGTCCCACCCAGTTCACGGAAGGGGAGATCTTTTGACAGAAAGTACAAGTGGTACTGTAACAGTGCAGAGGGATTCAAGTGCTCTGATGGCAAAACAAAAGCAAACAGTGACAGGAATGCTTACCAGTGTCTCTAATGGCATCCAGTGCTCTCATCCTGTACAGGTAGTCATAGGAATCTGCAAAACACACACACACACACACACACACACACACACACACTCTTCAGTGCACAGGCATAAAAACAACTCATGGGTAGTTTCAGGACTGGAGTGTGTGTGCTTCTCTAACCAGTCTGTTCTCTCTGCTTTAGCCGGTCATCATCTGGGGACAGCAGGCGAGGCTCAAAGTGGATTTTCTGGACCTGGCACAGTCTGGCTTCGATTTCTTGTCTCAGCTCCTACAGCACAGACACAACACTTCAGTAAATGCACAAGCAAAACCAAGCTATCAAAAATCATAGTTATGACATTGTGGTGTCTGACTTACTTTAGGTGCATTGTGACCTAGGGGAACATGTGGTCCTCTCCGAGACTTCATGGCAAACCGCATGATTTGTCTTTTGACAAAAATGAACAGTAAAACAAATACCTAGAGGACAGTCAAGAAATTGCCCAAGCATTACTAGAGGCTAAAATTATGTTCTTAAGGACATTAGAATGAACATCAAAATCACTGTTTAACATCTTTATAAAGGTTGATTAAGTATTAAGTAACACATAAATCAGTAAAAGGGTAGTAGTTTAAGAGGTTATTTTGGAAACTTGCATTTTATTAACAGAAAATACTGTATAACTAAGTATACATAATGTAGTGTGGAGTACGACTCAACACCACAGTAATTCCTGCATCCATATAAGGAAAAATGACGATTGTGTCTGAACTTCACAATTAACTATTTCTGTTCTGCATCCACTACAGCAAACATTAAATACCTCAATTACTTTTAAGTGACAGCAATAATCAATAATAAGCGATAAGAAATACACGTTGCTGCAGAGCATAAACCAGTAAACCATACGTACATACTTGCTACATACTAAGTTTTACGTGCTAAAATTGAGCCAGAGCAGCTGTAAAATACTGTAAATGGATCAAATCACCCTCTGTTTATCTGATAGTTTGTCTTTTGAGATCTTTAACTCACATTTAGATTGTTGTTATTGTGAGTTTAAACTTAAGCTTCATGTAGCCATCAGACAGGAAGAAAACATTGATGACAAAGTGAAACAGACTCACCAGACTTCCGTAGGCCATTACAAGCACCACATTGATGCTTGAGAGCAGGGAATCATTCCGCATTTTGAAACTGCCTTTTCACTAAACTATCAAACAATGACGCCAGCTACACGACAGCTCAGACTCAGTCCAACAGTTTGTAAAGCACACGGTTACATTTACGTGCTCGTTTTCACAACACATGGAGCTAACGTTAAACGAGAGACAGAACGAAGGGAAGTTAAGTAAAGTGCTTATTGTTGTTACATGTCACTCCCTGGTTTGTTGACTTCCGCGGTAGTCACATGACCGGTACGGACAGGGTGACGTCAGGTCTGACGTTTCTCTGGCTTCTTCTGCCCTCTGCTGCCGGTAGTAACTTCATTACGACACGGCAAACAACACAAACAGTATCGATAAACGCTAAACTGACAGAAAACAAAGGCTAGTTAACCATATATTATCCAGCTGTAACAGAAAAGATAAAAACCTTTACATGGCCCAATTCTTTCAGTCCATTTTTGTTTTGCTTTAAATTGCCTGTACCCTTTTTATATCAACTGTGACCTACTGATTAAATATCATATCACATGGTTTCTAAATCCTACACCCTAAAGAATTAATTTATCACCAGTGTGTCAGGGTGAGCAAGACAGTGATTTGCATACATCCTGCAGAGACACTGAGTGCCATTCTTCTGTTAGGAACAAGGGTGGGAGTCTGTGGAGCTGTGCTGTAGCTATTTACCCCTACTCACACACTAATCTCTGTCCTGGGAAGACCATGCAACCTACCAGTCATCTGTCTGTATAAGGCCTTACATTGATTGGACTCATAGGACTGTCAGACTTGGCTTCAGATATGCCTCAGTGTGTTCTGCCTTTTGACAAACAGAGACATCTCTCATTACTATTGCAGAATGCTGATGTGGTAACCACAGTTTCCTCTGTCTCAACAGAAGACAGTAGCAGGTGCATGCAAAAAGCAGCAGTAAGAAGGTCCTCTACATGAGAAAGAAAACAGTAAGTACTGTTTTTTGTTTTTTATTTCGTATATCTATGTCTGCTTTTTTTTAGTCTGCTTTCTCCTTGTACATGTGATTCAATGGCTGTTTGTTCACCTTCCCACTCTGCAGAATTCAGTATTCTCACAAACAATACTTCTTCTTCTTCTACAGTGTGGATGAAACCTATCAGCAATCTCTGATGTTTTCCCTTCAGTTGGCATTACACTCCCTTAAAACTCTCAACAAGTGTGTCTGCACCAGAGCTCTGTTTTTTGAACATATGTCATACGAGAGGTGCACTTTTAACAACATTTATCCCTGTTGGTATTTCTGAGTCTACATGAACTCTTTGTGGTCTCTGGTCCCAATTAAAGGTGCTCTGTTATTATGTATTTTGATACCTGCTCAGCCCAGATGATTAGACTCAGGTTTGCCTGAGGTGGGGTGATATTATAAGCCAGTGTTGGGAAATGTCATTCTTGTTCTGTTTCACACAGCTATCTAAACTGTGTCTCTTCTCCCTTGAGCTATGAAATGCTGATGTCACACATTATATGCCGAGAGATGGAGTTTGAAATAGTAGGGTGTGTGTGTGTGTGTGTGTGTGTGTGTGTGTGTGTGTGTGTGTGTGTGTGTGTGTGTGTGTGTGTGTGCACTCCCTGTTGAGACGTTTAGTGGGTGACACATTGAACTGTAGTCAGGAATGCTACCCTGTGAGAAGACGGAAAGAGGGAGAAAACAACAATGGGAGGGGGAGGAGAGAGACAGAGAGAGAGAGAGAGAAAGAGAGAGAGAGGACAAGAGGATAAACCAGTGTGGCGGGTTTGCGTCACTGTACACAGTCCATCATGCAAAGCTGATGGAGAGAGAAAAAGACAGAGAGAGAGGCGTTAGGAGCTGATGTCACTCCAGAGCGCTGCCTGCATTATGACCCCGTGTCAACACAGTGGTCTAGGACAGAGGTTGCTCTTACAGAAGGTAAGGTGCATGTGTTTGTGGATGTGTGAATGGATCAAATAGCTAATTTGTAATTAGAGTAACTGTGTGTATTCTTTCCTAATGCCTGGGTACATGTGTGTCTTTCTCGCTGTTCAGTGGGACTTTAAAGTAAACGGGGCTGTGTTGCCCAGGGTTACCCAGATGGGAGGCTTTGTGACCTAGCAGAACAGGTGTTTCTGTAAACTGACACTCAGACTCACCTGTGTTGGAAAGCACCACAGAGACCACTTCGGTCTCCCGAAGTTACACATTGTAACCTAGATTTCATAAAAAATCTGCTTCATATAATTATACAGGCAGCGCTCATCTAATTCCCTGGTCCTACTGTATTTGTGCAGTAAATCTAGATCTTGCAGTATTTATGTTGAATGTCAATAGAGATGATTGGATCCTGATTCTGACTTGATGAATGATCAAAGACAGTTTCACTGCAGTGTGTGGCTGTATAGTCAGATAACGCTGATGAGCCATTGTCCATCAGTAACATTATCTTTCTCTCACTAGGCTGTATGTAAATGAAAGTAACATTGTCCTCATCTTTTTCCATCTAATCTGATCACTTCACGTGAATCCACTGTTACAAGGTTTCAATCGGTTGCTGCCTCTCTTTGACTCTGTGTGACTGATACATGCTGCACAGAGACTGAATGTGGCACTTTAATACATTGTTTTTGCTAAGTGGATTGCTGTTAGGTGAGTTTTTCCAGTTTTTGGTTCAGGCTGAGCCAACGTTGACAGGGAGTCATGAGTATGTTGCTTGTGTAAACAGCCGTTATAATATGTGTGTACAACAAAGAGACCTATCTGAGTCCTGTTGTTCTGTGAATGGACTTATTGAGTCAGTGGGAGGGGAGTGTTCGGAGGGCAGAATGACATAACTGACAGGGGGTTTGGAGTGAGCATACTGTAGTGCTTTTGGGTCTCTCTTTTGTTCCATTTTTTTCTTATCCCCTTTAATTGTTTTTCATGATTTTCATATCTACTCCATTCACTATCAACTTCATGCTTCACTGTGACATATTGTGTTCATTGTCCTCCACCACTCTGTGGTTCTGCTTGACCATTTTGAGCAGCTAGAGCGACCACAATCCACATATCACAACATTCCAGCTCAATCCTGTTCTGCGGATGGAAATTTGTACGTTTTTATGCTTGGCAGGCGATGGGAGCTGTTCGCTGAGGTTGTGCTGGGGAACTGAAGACTCCTGAGGACAAGAAAGCAGGAAGAGGAGCCAAGAGAAGTTATCACTTCTAGACCACAGAATCATCAACAGCACTGAAATATCAAACTTTTTAATGTTTTATTTGCTTCTGTGCAAGGAACTAATGAGAGGACTGCAACTGTGCCACTGTTTCACTGCCTTTTACAGTCTCGAGACTGCAGCTTTCAGATGAACTGCTTCCAGAGTGCTCTCTAAAAGACAGTTGCTTGGAATCGCTTAAATATCAAGTTCACTCTTCCGCTCTCTTTTTGGGATTTGGCACTTGACAGGAGATCATTAACTTTGTTTACTCTCAGACAATGGACTTGTCCTTGCTTCCTACTCCAGTGAGTGAGCGCAACAAGCAGAGGACAGGAGCACGGTTCACTGTCCGCTCGGCTAACTCGACCTCATACAGTCTCACTCGCAGGCCAGGTGTTAGGGAACACAGATGTGTTTCTGCCGAGGAGAGGGAGGGTGCTGAAGAAGCTGGAGAAAAAGAGAGGTATGGCACAAACGCAGACACAAATGGTGCGCATAAAGAGGAGGACGGAATCGCAGGATATCAAGCCAGGACTGGGTGTCGCAGCAGTGTCAAAGGTCAAAGTGAGGAGAAGGAAACACCAGGCCATGAAATGTCCCCCAAGCTGAACCAGAATGACATAGGAGACACAATTATCACAGGCGGTGGCAGAAGTGAAAACCCTGCATTTGAAAGCCAGGGCAGGGCACAGGCGAGGAGATACGACTGGCTAAGTAGAAGTAAGAGTTTAGATTGGAGAACGGAAGGAAGAAGCAGAGCTGAAAAAAGAGGAGAGGACTTCAATAAACAGGCTGGAGGGTTGGATGAAAGAAGGACAGGAGCTGAAGGTGTGAGGGGCAGGGTGATGTCTTCGATACATGCCAATAACTCTTCAGGCACAAGTCATGTTGACAGAGAGAGTAGCCCGGTGGGTCACACAAGCCAGACTTTGGACAGGGCCAGCAGGGGTCATTCTCTCCCCTCCAGGTTTAGGTCACAGTCTGGTCCAGGCACAGAGATAGCTACTTTTGAGCCCATAGCAGGTCAGAGCATCCTCGAGCGGATAGAAAAACTCTATGGGTCCGCTGGTTTTGGTAAAGATGAGAATTACAGCAAAATTAAGGACCTCCCTACCCCTGTAACAACCAAAGACTCCCTTATTTTGTCACAGCGGAGGTCATTTGAGAGGGCAGCAGGGGCAGCCTTGCCCAGGCTTTTATTATCAGGAGAGAAAAATAGCCTCAGTCCAGTGCAAAGCGGGAAATCAATCACCTGGACGTCTCAAAAACTTACCTTAAGCTCTGACAGTTCACTTTCTCCAGGAAGAAGCAGGAGATTGTCAGGAGAACAGGGGCAGGGAAAGATCCAGGGCAGGTATTCAGAGGACGGTGGAGTGAACTGGCGGAAAGGGTTCACGGAAATAGGCACAAGGTCTCTGGATAGAGCAAGGAGTAGGAACACGGTAGCAGCTCAGATCAGATCTGCCAGGGCTGCAGGAGGGATTACTGCACTTCCAGAGACTAAAACCTTCATAGCACATGAGACATCAGTTTCTCTCAAAGATTCATCCGAATTCAGACAAAGAAAATCAAATGAAAGTAAGGATCAGGACAGGGCCAACCATCAAGAGGAAAAGGCTGAGACTAATGGAATGAATGGGGCAAAAGAGACAGATGATGGCACAAAAGAAAAAGATGAAATGAAGGGTGGTAGCACTGATGAAGATGTGTTTGAGTCAAATCCAAAAAATATTACACTGAAAACATCAGAGAGGAAGAAGTTCTCAGAGATGTTATCGGTGCCCTCTGCAGCCAGTGTGAGAAATAAGATCAGTCAGTTTGAGGCTCTGTCACAGAGAGCTCAGGGTTTGGCAACGGGACAGGTCCTGATGCCCAGGAGGGCCTTATCTGTGCCAACACAACTCAGCAGGGGCCATGATGGAGTGAAGAAGAGTGGGTCAGCAAAAGCAATAGGTGGATTGAGGGACAAGTGGGAGGGAATTAAAGAGGGAGGGGAGGGAGGGGATCATTCTGAAGAGAAAAAGACAGCAGCCGGAAAGAAGGCAGTGTCGGAACGGTCTTTATCATTGGACGAGGTTGGACTGACATTGAGGAGGAAAGAAGGAGAAGGCAATGATTTGGCTGAGAATGGAAGGAAAGGTAACAACTGTGCTGAAGATTTTGGTAAATATTCCAGACTCAAGGGTACACTTGAAATCCCTCTAAACACAGGAGCTCAAAGACGCCGTGGAAAGTTTTACATAGATGAGACAGATTTCTCCAAACTCTCAAGCCCTGAGGAAGCAAGTGAGAAAGATATGACAGCCGACGATACACCATCCTCGCTGCCGTCTAATTCCAGTGGAACCTCCTCTAATGTGCAGAAAATGACACCCTCTGGGATTACATCAACTGTTAGTGATGATGACAAGACTCCAACAAACACCCCTGGCCACTCACCCTTTCATTCACCTACCGCACTACTGGAAAATGCCTCTCCCATTGTCACACAAGCAGCCAAAACTCAAGATCCAGACTCCCCACCTCTCCCTCGTCCCCTCGCCACCTCCTCCCACAGCAACCTCCCTCATCTCATCTCTCCAGATGTCAAGACAGACTACCAGAAGGGGAAGAAACAGGTATTGGACCTGGATGCTTGGGTAGCTGGCTTGAGCTCAGAGATTAAAGTCTCGAATGATGATGAAGATGATGATGAGGATGATGATGAAAGTACGCAGAAGGATGAGGATTCAAATTATGATTCAGACTCTGGAGAGTCCTCGGTGACCATCACCAGTAACATGAGCCAGTCAGATCGTCGGAGCTTCTGTGTCAGGTGGGTTCTTGAGAAATGGTCGGATATCTGGTTTGACTGAGGTAATCATTTAATAATTAATCTAATTGATTTGTTTTTCTCTCAATACTCTCCTCTTATTCCCTGTAGTCTTTCAGAACTGTGTAACTTTGCTGGAGTTGACTACGAGTCAGAGAATGACAGCGATGAGTGGCAGACAGCAGGTGGGCGGACTGCCTCTCTGAGCTCAGACGTGTCTGCACTCTCATATGTGTCTGTGATGCCCAGTGAGGAGCTTGACAGGCTGCTGGAGGATGTCAGGAGCCTGGGGGACAACACCCTGCAGGTACAAACAGCTGGACACAAGTAACTTTTTACATGCTTTGCTGTTTTGTTTTTGTGGTATGGACCCAGGTTATCATTTCCATAAGTTAGGTCACTTTTCCCTTCTCTGATTGTTGGTGCACTGGTCATTCCAATGGCCCGTCTTTGCCTGGCATTAACCCGTGATTAGACATTCACTCATAGGAATACATTACATCTGGTATTGATGTTGTGATACATATTGCTACTGGTTAGGTTTTGGGCCTGTATAGTGACTATTTGCTACCCATAAAACTCTGAGTTTCTGCTTTTGCTTTAGATTTAGTAATGATTCATGTTTCCAATGAAATGCCCTGTTTGTAGATAAGGTTTATTATACAGCTCGTCATAGATCATCAGCTGCTATCTGTCTGATATTGTGCATAGTTTCCTTTTCACATGAAATAAACCAAATATAAACCAATATGTTCCACGAAAAGCACAAACTACAAAATCAGGCATATACACCACAAAGTCTTGGGGCATGATGGTGGTATGAGCGAGGTCAAAAACTTGTATGCTTCTCAAACTGAAAGCAGCTACACCTGAACATGATTACCTTGACCTCCTTAACTTTCATCTCTTTCATTTATCTCAATGCAATGATGCTCTGCCTGGTGGTCAGATGTGTAAATACAAATAAATACAAATGTATACATAGGACTGAAAATGGCTCCTACAAGGCCTAAAAAAAATATACAAAGTTCATTCTGAGCTAAGGTTACTCTGGATCCTCTATCTTTAGAGTCCAAGGTTCAAACTAACCTAACCTTTATTGCATGTCATCTCCATCTCTTTTTTTTCATATTTGCTGTTTATGCATTTTCTCATTTTGCCTACCATTTCTCTTGCAGGACTATGATGATGTGCAGGTGGTGGTTCTTCATAAAGAGGTGGGAGTGGGACTGGGCTTCAGTCTGGCAGGAGGCGTGGACCAGAACAAGCCAGTCACTGTAAGGAAGAACCTCCTTTCTTGTTCTCTCCGGAGAATATTTCACAGCGTTGTCCTCAGTGTCTTCATTAGTCTCCTGATGTCTTCTCCTCAGGTCCATAAGGTTTTTCACTCAGGCGTGGCAGCTCAGGAAGGCTCCATAAGGGAAGGGGACCAGGTGCTGTCAATCAACGGCACAGCGTTGCAATGCCACGCCCACTGGGAGGCTCTGAGGGTGCTGAGAAGGGCGAAGACTCGTGAGATGGGAGTGGTGGTCCTGAGGAGGGGAGGTGTTAACAGCGTCTCTAATAGTGGAGTGCAGACAAATAATCAGGGACCAACACAGACTCAGTTCACTGAGACAGGTGAGATGTCAAACTTCACCGGGGCTCTGAAAAGACATTAGTCGTACATCTGCAGCAGTTCGAAGTGAGACGCTGTATCTGTGTTTTTCCACCCCTCAGGTCAGCATGTGTGCGTGTGTCTGGAGAAGAAGAGCAGGGATCTGGGCTTCAGTCTGGAGGGAGGTGTAGGCTCCAGTCTGGGGAACAGACCGCTCACTGTACAGAAGATCTTCCAGGGTGAGAACTGATATCTCCACGGAAATATGTAGAAATTTGAGCATCACTATGGATGCGGATGAGATGAGAAATAGTTTGTTTAAATGTGCAATATAGATCATTTTTTGCTATCTACAGTACAATTTCAGGTTTTTATTAAATTACAATAATAATTCCTTTGGTGATATAAGATATTTTCTCATATATTTTACATACCTTGAAAGAAAAAGGGCTGTTTGTTTTTGGCTAATCCAACAAATTAAGTACCTGAAATAAATCTACCTGATCACATCAGTGGAAAGTCCTTCTGAACTGATTTGTAACGTTGTCCACAACTACCTCAACACCCGGATCTCTGATGGTTGATGCAGCTATATCGCCTCATCGTATATATTGTATACAATATTTTTAACTTATGTTTTAGAGAGAACAAATATGTTGTAAATTTCAGCAAAATAATGGCACTAATGACTTTAAGTTGCAAAGATTCTCGATAGATAAACAGAATCCAAGAGTATACCAGTTTTGTTCATATAAAAATTCATGCTTGTCAGAATTAAGACTTGATTCTGAAATTATACACACATATGACCTTTTAAACATAACAGTTTTCACTCACTCTCTTTGTACACATTTTTACATTACAGCCATTTATTGAATGCTCCTGTTCTGTGTTGTCCCTTCAGGCGGTCCAGTCGACAAGGTGTGTCCTGGTGATGAGGTTCTAGAGATTGAAGGTGTGAGCATGGTGGGGATGAGGCGCCTGGAAGCCTGGACTTTGATCAAAAAGCTCCCCCCGGGGCCTGTGGACGTAATACTACATCGTCCTCTCAAACATCTGGAAACATGAAAATTATGGCATTATATGCTTTGCACACAGTAAAGTTCAGGGAATGATGATGAACAAGAAACTAAAAGCCATAAGTGAGAGACAGCGTTGCCTGCAGTGGCTAAGAACATGACATGAATTAACTGGGACATTTGTTTACACATAGTCATTATAACAAAGCCCGAAAGGAAACATAATCTCTCACAGGTGTGTATTTTTTCACTTCTCTCTTTTACAGGATTACATCTACCTCATGACCTGGGTTATTTCTGTATAATAATTAAAATGCACTGATGGCTCATATGTTAAAACAACTTTTATACAATTACTTCGACCAGTTAAAAACTAATAATGTGGAAAATAGTAAATAAAAACACTCTTTGTAACATATTGTGAATATATGTCATCTGCATTTAGAGTTTATTTTCCTTTTTAATAAATCCTAACAAATTGATGCTTGTTATTCTTATGTCCAGCAGAGGGAGACAGAAAAGATAGATTGACTCCCTCTATTAGTTCCCAGAAATAAAAACCCTGGGGACAAAACTGCAGGGTAAAGGTATCTGTTGTTTTTACACATCATCAAACTGTTATACCTCTAGAAAGTAGATGTGATTAGATAAGATGCAACCATATAGCTTTACAGTCTCCACATAGCATGTCAGGGTTTTACGTTGTGGAGAGATAATCATCACCTCACTTTTATTTATTTCCCCAAACACAAAATGTAGCCGACCAGTTTGTTTTCAGATGAAACAGCAGTAAAAACAAAACAAAAGCATTTTCAGCTGTGAGGATGCACGTCTACAGGAACTAAGTATATCATGTGGCCATTGTGTGCTTTGTATCTTATCTGATTTTTTTCATGACATAGTCATGTGTCTCTCTGATAATTATCAGCAATAACACGAGTCTTTACTCCTACACAGTGATTATTTGTCTTATATGATCCATCAACAGTCCAGAGTTCAATGAGAGGGGTTATCATGACATCCAGCTTCCCAAGGATAAGAGGGGCTTCCCTATCAACCACCTTACCTAATGCTCCCCACGAAATGTTTCAACACACCAGTTATAATGTAATTGGTCCATTCATAAATGAGAGATCATTTACTGGTTTTGGCAATCTCAATTTCCACTCTCCATTCATAGAACATCCTACTATAAACTTATTAAGTTTTTTTCCGACTGATTGGCTTAAAGAAACGTGTATTTAGATTAACAGCAATCTGATAATGATAAATGAATGATGATAATAAATTTAAGACTACATTTGATATTAATGGCAATTTCTCCATGGATCACTTTGAGGTATCGCTCTGCATAGGTTTCTGAGTTATAAACATAAACTCATACAACCCCAGCTGGATATAAACACAGTGACGTGTAGTTTTTCACTCCAAAACAATACTTCTGAATAAGATGTATTCTTGCACAATACAATATTTATGAAAAAGATACATTTTAATATTGTTAAAACCAAATGTGTTAAGCTTTCATTTTGTTGTTCTTTTCGAAAACATTATTGATGTATACTGGTTCTTTGGGAATAAACATAAACATACACCAAAAGCTTGTATGCACATAGTAGAATATGCACCATTAATTTGCTGTGCATGTAACGTGATGAGAGTAGTCATAATGTAAATCTCTGGCTGTGCTGATTTGATAGGATAGCTGCCAAAATAAACGATTACAGATGTTTATTTTCCATTAACATAAACACCGTTTCATGAGAGCAGTCTATAGATTTCTGCAATATGTATACTCTGTGGCTTATTGCCCTCTGTCAGTGCTGTCAACACATAATCTGACTGTTTATGACCTCTATTCATATAAGCAACCGCTAACAGCTGAGACACATTACAGCCAATCCGGAGATGTCACAAACCAATAAATGAGTAATAGTGTTTGGTCAGCTGAGGAGGAAGAGACGTGGAGAGGTGGGTTACAGTGCAGAGGGCCTCAGATGCTCAGGTGGACATTCGGCACTGTCGTCACGAAAATCATCTGGTCCTGAACAGACACATAGACAGCTGGTCTGTCTGACCACAGAGACAGAGCGCAGTGTGAGATGAGAAGAAGGATTTACCTTTAACTCCGGCCATGTTGAAGCTACGTTTGTTCAGAGTGAGAAATGCCCTGGTGCGAGAGTGTATGGCTGAATTCTTGGGAACTTTCATCTTGCTGGTAAGTGTCCTCAGAGCTGTACAACATCTACACACACTTCCATCACTTTTCTAGTCCTGGCCTTACATTAAACACATTTCCGTCATGACAACCAATAATAATTCCTTGA
This sequence comes from Seriola lalandi dorsalis, assembly GCF_002814215.2. Lineage (NCBI taxonomy): Eukaryota > Metazoa > Chordata > Actinopteri > Carangiformes > Carangidae > Seriola > Seriola lalandi. Next base: position 466,065 of record NW_019524929.1, read on the forward strand.
ATTTTCTTTTTTTTCTTATACATTTTTTACATCCTTATTTTATCATAAGTTTTTACTTAGTTTGGGGTGCAGAGGACAACAAATAACATATGTTGTGTATTATTTTCTTGCTTCTAAATCTCTGTGAAACTCACCTAACGTTACAGCACCATATGAAAACTTCAGCTGTCTCTTTATTAGCAAAGTCACACCAATGAAATGTAGTTCATATAATTTTTTCCATAAATCTAACAAAATGCAAAGATTGTATATAAAGACATAGTGATGTAGAGTGGTGAGGATATTTGTCTATTTAGCCAGTTAACATTATTTTGAAACATTAATGAACTAACAACAAAATGTTGGCATCACAAGATATGGAAAATGAGGTGCGTAAATTGTTATTGACCCATGTCAGTTGACATGATTATGCATGAAGGCCTTCTGCATGTCATCATTTCACTGGCACTACTTTCGTCAACAACAGTTTCCAAAATCCCTGATGGCCTTGGCATGTCCATGAATTATCATGGCACCATAACTCGGTTTAATGTGCCTGTAATAAAGATGTATGACTAATATGACCAATGTTGATCGGTGAGTTATAACCCATAAAGTTTGATCAGTAAAAGTCTTACAGGTGTGGTCTTTGTGAGCTATAACTTATAACTGTGTGTGTGTGTGTGTGTGTGTGTATGTGTGTGTGTGTGTGTGTGTGTGTGTGTGTGTGTGTGTGTACTTGTAATATCCTCTCATCTGTGGGGACATATTGTTTCTTATAAGGCTATTTAGATAATAAATAACCAGGTTTATTACAAAGTCTAAGTTCATGAAGGTATGAAATTAATTACATTTTAACAACCAGAAAATTTTTTTGTGACAACTGTTCCACTAGTTTGACCTATAAATAATTAATCAATGGCACAGAAATAAACTATGGTATTACAGAATCTGCACGTGTGTTTTTGCATGTATCTGTTTGAAGTGACCTTTGACATCTGTGAAGATTGTATTCTCCTGACTTATCATGCCACTTTCCACTTTCTCTTCTTTAACTCTTTCCCCTTTATCTTAGCTCTTTGGCTGCTCTGCTGCAGCTCAGGTGAAAACCAGCAGAGAGACTAAAGGCCAGTTTCTGTCAGTCAACTTGGCCTTTTCTGTGGGTGTCATGTCAGCCATGTACCTCACCAAGGGCATCACAGGTAAAAACAGTTCAAATGGACACTAACATTTCCCATGATCTGATCTTTAAACTTGATATAATATCACACTCTCAGCATGCCATCCCAGAAAGATGAACATACAGTAAAATACATCAGCTATATTTTGTTTTCTGAATTATGACTTTTCCATTCCTGTAGACAATTACTGATCTGAGCCCTGTAGATTTATCACATTAATAACTGGCACTCTGAGCAAAGAAGCCTTGTTCATCTTTTCAAGGTTTTCACTCTGAATGATTTGTACCTAATGTCTTCAAATAATCTCAGATTTCATGACCTTCCAAGCTTCCTCACTGTAATTCATTTTCAACAGCCACCTCCCTCTGGCCCTCTCTTTCCCTTTTTCTGCAGGTGCTCATCTCAACCCAGCTGTGTCTCTAAGTTTCTGTGTGTTGGGGCAGGTACCCTGGGGAAGGCTGGTGCCCTACTGCCTCTCCCAGCTGCTGGGGGCTTATGTGGCATCAGGGCTTGTCTACCTGGTTTACTATGGTTTGTCTATCTGGTATCTCAAATGCTTATATCATCAATGTATACACATACTCATTTGGATAAAGTTCTATTAGATGTTTGCCACATTTCATTACCTCTGTTTCTTTCTCAGATGCTATAATGGAGTTTAGTGGCGGAGTGCTGACTGTGTATGGCCCAAATGAGACAGCGTCTATATTTGCCACTTATCCCTCAGAGTACATGAGTTTGGGTGGAAGTTTTCTTGACCAGGTCAGTTGGGAGTTTTGGTGTAAACTTTAAAGCTTACTTCAGCTGTTCCATTCATTGTTGCTGTATTTATTCATATATTTCATACCTACTGCCTTAGGTAGTGGGCACTGCCATGCTGATGCTGTGCATCCTGTGTTTGGGTGAAAAGAGGAACACCCCCGCTCCCTCAGAGCTGATTCCCCCTATAGTGGCAGTGATTGTCCTGGGGATCTCCATGTCAATGTCAGCTAACTGTGGTGCGGCAATAAATCCTGCTCGGGACTTGGGGCCACGCCTCTTCACACTGACTGCAGGCTGGGGAACTGAGGTCTTCACGTAAGTATCTAGTATGCTTCTTGTGTAACATTTTGAGGCCTGCTCAATGAAGCCTCACATTCAAACAATTTAGTGACATTTGAAAAGGGACATGGTTTGCCATTGTTACAGGTCGTTGTCCTTGTGTTTGTCAGAAAATCTCGTAAGTCAGAGGTTATCAGATCACGTTGGAGCTGTTTTCTGCAGGATCAAAGGAAGATGAAGCGTCAGCTTGTTACAAAACATCAGATTATGACCTGTTGTTGGTTCCATAACGTAACTTGTTGCTCTGTACGATCTGGCAATCATATGACTTTGCTGTGGTTCCACAGCTGTTAAAACACTTGATGTTTACTTGATATGTAAAGCTGCGTTTATTGATTCTTGCCAACTAGGGGGCAGAAAAACATTACAATGATGTTAATTGACACACCACTATCACCTTGTAAAGCTTTTATGACTGACATGATAATAAGAGTAATGTTACAATAACAGTAATGTTATCATCCACTTGAAGTTGTGTTTCTGGTCACCTGATAAATATCCACTAAGCTCAGTATTTACTAGAACTTTTAGCTCTGTTTTGGGCTGAGCAAGCTGAGACATATGTTCAGCTTTCTTTGGCAGCTAGTCCTGTTTTTGCAGTAGAAGGGGCAGTGAGACTGAAGCATGCAGTAGGTGTACAGGTTGCAAAATTAAAACAAAATTGCTACAAGAGGCAAAAAAGTTTGGTGTTAATATTGCAAAGATTTCGCAATCACTTTTTACATACACATTTGATTCAGTGACACATTAGATTCAGCAACCCTAAAAAACACTTTTTTTTATGAAACTTCAGATGAAAACCAGACATGTCTAAATGGCTTCAGCTATATTCCTGCTATATGCATGAATTCCTCTCTGTTGTTAATTTGTGTGTCTGCTATGCAGGTGTTACAACTACTGGTTCTGGGTACCTCTGGTGGCTCCACCTGTTGGCGGTGTTTTAGGTACTTTCATGTATTTGATCTTCATCCACTGGCACCTGCCTGACCCAGACCCCCCTGAGAACCTCTCCACCCCCTCCACCATCAGTGACAAAATCAAGCAGCCAGCCACCACATGGGAAAATGGAGTGGAGCTAAAAGTTGCACATTTGTAAATGTTACCGTATTAAAAAAGTCCCACATGACACAGCTGGTTTTCAGCAGTCGTTACCAATATAGACAGTTAAAGACAATAATCTGGTTGTAAATTATCCTTGAGAAAGCAGAAGCAAATACCTAAGCTTAGCCACTGTTAAAACGCATGCATATTTTGTGATCCTCTGTCAGGGAAATAGCAGAGTTATGTTTTTTGTTTGATCTAGCTACAGAGCTGAAGCCAGAAGAGGCAGAGGTAGTTGGACGAGATACTGTTTGTGAGATAATACTGTTTACACTGATGTCTGTATTCTTTAGACTACTGATTTATTCCTGGTAAATTATATTACTGGGTTGTATTTACATTTTATGAAATGCCTAAATGGACATTGAGCATTGAACTTATAATTTAATAAAGTTAAAAAACAAAAGTGTCACTCTTAATTTTATTAATTTTCAACAGTTAGTATTAGTTTGTTGATTTTTGCGCAAAAGTTTAACAGCAGTATTTTATTCAGTCATAACACATAACACAGCGAATATAAACAATATAGACAGTAAAAACAGACAACGGTCTATGTAGTGACTGCACAGGCTCAGCCCGAAGCAAAATGCTTATACATGCCTGCCTACATTCTCCTCAATTTAACCCCTTAACCCCAAGCCCGTACACGGGATCGAAAAACCACCTTTTTTCCGAGAATCGCCAGAAATAAACCATTTATCATAGACAGAAACTGTAAAGACTGAAAGAATCGTCGGATTGTCAACTTCCCCATCGTCCGTGAACTAACCGTGCGTGACATACGCTTCACTCTGAAAACGCGGCAGAATTTAAGGTTCGAATTGCAATCTTTCATCGAAATCACTCTAGTCCACAGGTCTTATTTAAAAAATTCCCCAAAATTAATGAACATAAAAATAAAAAGAAAATTTGCTCTAAATCATTTAAGAAAACCGATAAATCTACGCTTCTCTGCGCAGCCACGAAGACGTCGATATCAGCTGACCTACACGTAGCAACGTCAAACTAAAGCACGGAAGTTGCCTGGGTTTGTTTACAAAGAGCAGAGCGTGGATGAATGGGGATCAAAAGACACACGAAAAATAAAAAGTTTGAGTTGTAAACACATTTATCATGACACAAAAAGGATATAAACTGAAGAAAGCTGTTAGTAAGTTACTCGAAGATAGTTTGAGCTGCGAGGACGAAGAAAACGACCAGATTTCGAGCGACTCAGACAAAGTTTCCAAACTGTCGTGATCCGTGTAAGGACATGTGAGTAGGGCTACATCATCCTATTTAAGGCCTGTTACATCATTTTAGCATGATATATCTATCTGTCTATCTAAAATATGTGTATGCGTTATATTTATGAATATTATAATAGCTACTGACAGGTTTTCAAGAGAGTCAGAGGGGGATTTGAGGAAGAGAAAGACCCATTTGGGGAGTAGGTCTATATTTCATCATATTATCATGTATCTCTAAAATATGTGGATAGGTTACATTTATAGATATTATAATAGCATGTATGCTATTATAATACTAATATCACAATATATTGAATTATAATAGACTATTGATATTAAAATATTTACAATGCGATGTCTCCTGTAGCAACAGATTCTGCTACTAATATATTACATTTTGTAATATATTACATTAAATAGACTGTACACTGTACATATATATTTGAACAGTGATTGTCCCTTCATCCGTGTTTTAGATTGCTTTGGTCTCGAGTTAATCTGGAATACACTCAAGAGAAGCTTGTGAAATAGGGTGATCACAAAGTAATGATGTGTTTGAACCTTTGAGGCATGTTCACAAAGGTCAAGACTGTATTAAATTATGATTCTGTGACATTGACATTGTCACAAACTGTATGCAACATCAATTCACATGCAATCACTGGACAAGAGAGCAAAAAAAGGACAAGACAACAATCTCAATGTTCTTTGGAAGCCTATTTCTTTCTCAAAATATTGTTCTCTAGATTTTCTTCTTTTTCTATACATTAGCCCTGCTCCATTGTATATTCCTCGCAGTAGACAGAGGTGCATTGTCAGGAAATCACAATATGGCAGTGTCAATGCTAATGTGCCTGTATGGCCACAAAGTAAGCTCTTTGCTTTATTTTCTGTATTAACATGATAAGAAATGATACACATTGACCTCAGTTTATACATGTATTGCTGTATATTGCATTTGAAAAAAAAGGACAAAGAGGACTGAGCAATGTGAGCTTTTCTGAATCAGGGCCTGAAACATACTGGATAAGTAGCCAGTAAAAGGATGAAATCTTACTTTACAACTTTAATCTATAACAGTGAATGAATTTGCAAGCACTCAGACATAGGCTAATATTTTAACATATGTTTACACTGTAATCGTTGACTACACAGATGCAATGTAAGTTCACACAGCAGTGTTACAGTATGGGCATAATGCAGATGTTGCGACCTTGACCAGTGAACAGATGTTGGATGAGATAATGCTGACCGAACAGTAGAGGGCGCTATGACACCAAAGGAAAAAAAAAAAGTAAAGCACATGGCAAAGTGTATTTTCAGGCTGTTAAAGCAGCAAGTGTAGATTAAATAAAAACCGAACAAAGTGATAAGAACAGAAAAACATGCCATTCGCAGCTTCAATAAAGATGTTTTTTTTTTTTTTTTTTTTTTTTTTTTTAAAGACAATGGGCATCAAATCCTGACAACACGCCACCGGTGCTGAGGGAAACGTCAGATCCTCAGCGACTTCAGGGTCTTGAGTGGAGGTGGAGAAGGTGAAGGAGGTGTAGCCCCTCCTCGCCTCCCCTCCCTCTCCTCCTCTCCTCCCTGACCGAAGCCGAGCCCTCCCCTCACCTCGGCACGGTGTCTCCAGCGCGCCTCACCCTCCCACCTCGGTGGCCTTAGAGAATCACGGGCCAGTGTCGCCTCCGATTCAAACCCGAAACTTCATCATGACCTCGGCGACAAGAGCAACGAGGATGTCTCCACCAGAAACCTGTTTATAACGCCAACTTGAAAAGGTAGGTTGTGTTTCCTGAGCTGTTGTAGTTGGTGGTGATAGCCACTCTCATCATGTATGGCCAGCCGGTTCGTTATGCGGTCTTACTGTATCAGCTGGAAATATTGATGTGTGTCTCGGTTTACATTGTGAAGTGTTCAGCTACTATTACTGCACCAGACAATGTCATTTGCATTGAAGCTGCTTTGTGCATACAGTAGATACAGTTCTTAAACCACCCAACACAGTAGTAAAGAAGTTATTGCAGCATGACATTAATCGTATGTTCCCAAACTCAGAGTGAAAGTTTGTTCTGTCACTGTGCGGTGACCCCAGACATTAGTACATTAACTGCATTTACTCTAATGGATGTGTAATGGAGCAATGGTCTTCACTCAATTTCTTCTTAAATACACAATCTTAACTTTGTTACAGTTATCTTAGTCTTGTTTTTCTTTGTTGTTCTGCGCTTCCTTATGGCAGTAATTGACCTATAGTCTTATTTTAATAGCATCTCATGCAGATATCAGAAAAGTAACAGCCACCCTGAACCACCTCAATTATTATTTAAAGACAGATAATATGTTGAGTGCATTTAGCTGACACCAAGAACAATTAATAAAACAAAAGACCGCCTTATGGCCATTACCACACACATCAGCCTATCTATAAATTTAATTTCTCCTCAAGAAATAAAGGGCTAAAATCTTCCCTCAGACGAGGCCAATGACATGACGGCTCAGCTTTGTAAGAATTATTCTCTTTTGTTGTTACAGCTTGTTGATCCCTGCTTCCTTATGAAATGAATGAATGAATGAATTATCATACCATAATCTTCTTATTCATTTTAACGGCAGATATCACAAATTGATTATATTAGTATTTATTTATTTTTATTATGGTAGTATAGAGGAGAACTACACAGCACGACTCAACTTCAGAGCAGCCAAGTGCGTAATGGTTTAACTTTGTTAGAGTTATTCTGGTCTTCTGTTGTTTCACTTTGTGCTTCTGTCAAGAAAAAAAACTACAGCGATCTGCACTAATGTTGTAGTTAATTTTAACTGGATGTAGTTTGTTTTTAACTGATTTTAACTGGATGCGGATATTATAAAAAAATATTAATCTGTTCAAGAGGTGTTTCAGAGTTATTCTTTATTATTCGAAGAGACTACAAATACTGTAAAATAAACTGAAGTCAGCGACAGAAGGACTGATAGTAGTCTTGCAGTTCAAAGCCACACATTTTATTAAGGATTGTTGCTGTTCCAAATCCTCTAAAACTTCAGCCAGACTCCAGTGAGTCCAGTGAGAGAGATAAAAGGAATTCTGCCCAGGGGCTGGGAAAGGTGCTCAGATATTCAGTGTGTCCCTGGTGTTTCTCACTCCCCGGGCTGCCAGCTTTATTTCATGAGGGCACTGCGGGTCTATAGGGTTATACAAGACGCCAGCCACAGATGGAGAGCAAGAGCGAGAGAGAGAGGGAGGGATGTGGTAACTGAAAGACAGGAGAGGAGAGAGGTGAGAGAACATTGCAAACAGCTCTCATTCTCTCCCCAGGCTTGATTAGATTGATAAATAGGGAGGATATAGTGTAGAAAGTGAGTAGAAGGCATGCTATAAAAGAGAAGAGTGTATGACAGCGAAAGAGATGATGCTGGAAACTGTAGCTGAAAGCCGATCGGATGAACTCACATGGAGAGAGGCAGAGCAGCTCTTTCTCAGGAGTATTGATTGGTCACTCGCTGCCTGGAGGAATGGTCTGCCATACTGTTTGTACCTTCCAGTGTGCACTACAAAACATGAGACAAAGACGTATAACGCCTCGCCCCTGCAGCCTCATCTGTCATCTGTCTGCCTCCTCCTGACCGTTACTTAACTCAGATAAACCACAGTGAGAGAGAGCTGTGAGGTGTGTAATATTAACAGGTCAGCATAAATGGAGAGAAGAGAAGAGAAGAGAAGATGCAGGGAAAATGCTGCTCCATTACTCTGTCTCATCCACTGTAGGAGGAGACTGATAGTGGATCTGGCCCGAGCCACCAGTCCCCAGACACAGTGTGCCACAGAGACAGATGCGGCTCTCTGCTGAATGTCATTTCCTCATTATGGGTCTAACACACTAGATGTGGTCTGGTGTGTGTGTGTGTATGTGTGTGTCCAGTTATGTAGTGGTTGTAACGTCTGACTGATTTTAACTTAATCACATTGTGAAGAATACATGTTTTTCACACCCTGAAGCTAAAAAAAAAAAAAAGACATGACAGTAATTAGAGCGCTTCACCTGAATACAGGCATGGTCACTGTTCGTTTTAAAACAAAATGAGCCATTTCTCTCTCACATTTTGTATCAGAGAAAAGAATTGTTGTCTAGTATGGTTCTCACTTCACCTCCTCTTCTTCTGCTATCACTCCAGCCCCTCAGTTCTCCACTGTGTCCTCCCCAGTCACTGACTCCTCACTGCCTCTCTTCATGACTGTGCCTTCTTCTCCCCTGTCTCGTTCACCTCCTCTTCTTTCCCTCTGCAGACAGTCCCATGGGCCATAGCAGAAGGAAGCCGGCAGAGTGGAGATGTTCAGAAAGAGGCCTCCTCCAGGTTCGTACCTGACATTAAACACTCTCATTACCCTTTCAACTAGTTTCCTTCGAGTTAGTGTTCGTGGTGGCTTGTTGAGGGTGAAACAAGAAAGCTCACAAGGACCTTCAGAGTCTCGCCCTTTACCTGATAAAACAAGTACCTTAACATGTTGGTAGAAACTTTCATCATACTGTAGATTGTATTGGGGCCTTCTTCTCTGCTGTATTCTACTGTAACCACCTTTTGCTCAGGTTTGAAACATATTGGCGCATAACCCGAAACACCAGCTTCCAAATGCCTCGCACTCATGTTCCATTCAAAATGTACACACTAGGTAAATAAGTTTGTCTTTATGTTACTGTGGAAACTACATGAAAACATCACATCAGATCTCAGTGAGACAGACCGACATATGCTAATGCCAGTTATACATTTTTTCTTACTTGTATCTCCATGCGGTCTGGATACAAAATGCATATAATTGCTAATTTGCAGAGGGATCCATCCAAGCGACCCCATAAATTGCATTTAGACTCGTAAATAATGTTAAGTTAAAGAAGCTCTCTTTCACGCTGTGCTGTCATCATCAATTGCATGTTTAGGACTTGCAAACTTGACTGAGTGTGTTGGGTTGATACACACAATTTTGTTGGTCGTTGTTTTTTGCCCCTGGGGATGGAATTTTGTAGAAACTCTTATTGATGATAATACATGTCATCCATCTTTCCCCTGCCGCAGATCTGTTCTGTCTCTGAGTTTCTTTAACCTAACTGGACTATAATCACCAGTGGTGGAAGAAGTATTCAGATCCTTTACTTAAGTAAAATTACCAATACAGCAATGTAAAAATACTCCATTACATGTAAAATTCTAACATGAAAGTTCCACTTAGGTATAAGTGTCAGCAGTAAAATGTAGTTATTATTATAAATGTAAGTATTAAAGTAAAAGTAGGCCTACTGTCTGGCTGATGTATTATTATATATGACATCATGAGATGATTAATACTGGAACATCAATGTGTCAGCTACTGTTGTATCTGCTGGAGGTAGGGCTGGATTAAAATATCTATAGTTTTATATACAGGGACACCAGATAAATCTGAGGGGAGGGAGATGATTAATCAGAGAGGAAAAGAAACAACGTTCTGATACACAAATGTTTTCAGTTTCTGGACTTTTTCTCTACTCTTTGACCTTTGGTGAGATATTGGATCATATGAACATTTATTCAAATGAAACCATGTGAGATGATATGTGACCCCGACTACACACTACTTTTCGTAATACGGAAGCCAAAAAGCTTGGCAACCACTGGTTTAATCTTTAACAATGTGTTGTATTTTACGGTGAATGCTTGTTATATTATCCATGGTGTAAAATCTTAATCATGAAAGTAGGCCTAACGAATGTTGTCAAATAAATTTAGTGGAGTAGAAAGTACAATATTTCCCTCTGAAATGTTGAGGAGGGGCTTTTGCATTCGTGTTGTGGCTTTTGTATTTGTGTTGTGGCTTTTGCATTGTGTTGACCCTTCTTAGCCACCATAGTAAATGTACTCAATTACTTTCCACCACTAATAATTACATTCATATAACATACCCAATTACAACTTTGACTCTTAAATGTAGGCTATGTGACATTAATAGGATAGCTTGTGATTTACTCTGAACAAATAAGAGTGATTGTCAACCACATGTTTATCTGTACTGGTGTAAATGTAAACTACAAACAGATCACCTGCAGTACCTTGTTAGTTCTTAGCTTCATATGCCCAATGTAATATTAGGAGAATGCATTAAGCAAAGTGATAGTGGTCGGCAACCTTTAATGTGCTGGCACGAGGCTTGCCGTGCAGCACGTGCCCAGGCACCTGCCAGGCCCCTCCCACTGCAGTGCACCTTCTCCCTTTAAAAGCGTTGGGAAACTGGACTGCTGCACGAGCCACTTTGGCTCCAAACGCCACGGGCAGGCTCCAATCAGCTCATGCTTGTAGATCCAAAATGGCGCCCAGCTTCCTCATCCAGCCACTCGCTCAGCTGGAGGAGCCCTGCAGAGGCGGTTGCCATGGTAACGTCCATCCAACGCAGAGCCTATGTGGTTACGTAATGCCCACAGCGGACGGTGTTTATGTTGTGGATAAGACTTTGCACGTGGGTGCGTCAATCGATTGATAGGACCGCTGTTGTGCAGAAATTATTTAAAAAAAAAAAACATGATTGATCTTCGTTTGTGCAACAATTAGAAAAAAAACTTTACAGCCTTTAGGCTGTTAAAATGAACACTGAGGCTACGTACTAAATATTTATTAAAAACCTTGCGCAGTCGGGGCCGGTGGCAAGTGACAGATTACCGTGAAGTTGTTGACTGACCTTATTAGAAGAATGACCTCAGTGTTTCTGCGGCAGGAGGGAGACAAAATAGAGCAAGGGATGGACCGTGCGTGCGTGCGTGCGTGTGTGAGTGAGTGCATGCATGTGTGTGTGCCTGTGTGTGTTTTAGGAGGCGAGAGAGAGCAACAGAGAGGCAGGGGATGGGACAGTGCGCGGTTAATCCAACTTGACTCAAGTTGGGACCAGACCTTCATCCCCGCGTCCTTGCGGAGATGTGGCGGTCATATGTGGCGGTCACCTGTCTTTGAATCATTTACCGAAAATTCACGCGGTGACTGTTAAAGAAAAAGCCAAGATGACAGTACTGAAAGAAATCCCGGAGAAATGGTTTCCAGTCGTTCTCCCCCTGCAGAGAAAGAAACAGAAGGGACTTGATGGAGGCAAATCGAAAAAGAAGAGGACAGGTACGAGTTTGTGTGGAAGGAGTAATAGCAAACGAGCTTGGTATTTTGTCTTCACTGTTAACTGTTTTTGTTTGTCTGTTGTTGATTGTACAAACTGCATTTCACAGTTCAAATAAATCATTCCTCATTCTCATCCAAACTGAGTCCAAGTTTCATTCCTGCTCCATCTCACTCACCCCATTTTATACTTAGGTGTGTGTTTATGTACATATGTGTGTAGCTTGCATCTCAGCATATTAGCTACTAATCTGCATATCTGCATTTTTTGTTATGTACCACTTCATGTCTTTCCCTTCACTATTTTCTGGACCTGATCACCATTAGACATCATCTTCAATCATCTGACAACTGACAAACGGTCTAGATCTAATAACAGGGAACTTGCCTTGTTCATGCTCAATGTCTATTCTGCACTTTTTCACTGCCAACCAGTGGTTTTGGCTTAGTCCCACCTTTTTTTGTTTAGTTTTTAGTCCTTTGTCCCATCAGGTATTTGATAACTTGTCTAATGTGACTGGGAGTCATTGCTCAATTATAGCTGTTTCCCTGATGTATGGTGCTGACTATGAATTTGTGTTTACATGAGTGGGATGTGCACGTGTAAACAAAACTGATTTTGTCTGAATCTGAATTTTGTGTAAATAAGTGGAGGATGTCCTTGTCTCTGCTGCCTGAGACACTGATCAATCTTCCAGGCGCCAGCCTGCACTGTCGCCACTCTGCCTTGTCTGTATCCTAATTCCTTAGCTTAACTATCACAAATCACACTGGATGTGCACCTTCATTTGACCTCCAGCCCGTCAGTCTGTGACTGTGTCACTCGCATCATTTTCCAACAAATTAGATCACTTTGTGTGTGCATGCACTTATGTATGTGCACGCGCATGACTGCAGACGCTTGTGCTATCCTGTTTTTATTTAATTAAATCAGCCTCAGTGAGTGATGATCACTTCTCCACGCAGTCTGCTCCTGACTTAGGTTTAGTCACGCCAAGGACAATGACATTTCCCATAGCTCAGACTGACTATGCTCTTCGGTCATTATTGTTATGACTTCAATCTGCAAACTGTGTTGTGAGCGTGTGTGTCTCAGGGAAACATAAGGAGATTCAGAGCTGTGGCACGTGCCCTCACATGTCCAGCCATGGGGGGGAAGAGTTTTAAAGAGACAGGGGCTGGATAAAAGAAAATGAGTGCTTTTGGATTAGGCCAACGTTAGTCATTCTGTGTAAGATAGTGCGACATTAAGTATTTTAGTTTGAATCGATATTTATGTACTGCTTTATGTCTCAGTTGTTTGGGGAAACCTTATGCTCGCAGCAGAGCAAGCCTGCAACTCAAGGTTTCTCAGTAATGGAGCTCTATAGATTTATACAGACTTGCTGTGTAGCAGCTAGTCTGCGTCAGGGCTTCTAATGCCCTTGAAGCTGTCAGAGACATTAAACACTTAATGGGCATTTTGCTAAAGATGCTCACCCATTCAGGTTGGGTTGGTCGGCTTGCACGGGAGAGAATGGGACAGACATCGCCTGCTCCTTGACGTCAGATGCTGGGAAGCCTTGGTGACTCTGTGCTTACCCAGCTTACCTCTTCATGGAGGGTTAATGTAGCCTTGGCAATGCCTATCAGAAAGATCTCTCTGTTGAACACCTGCCCGAGAAAGCAACATAACGACCTTCAGATAGAGTGGAGAAATGCCAGAGCGAAAAGGGAGTTTCAACTGAATAGATTTTGGGGGATCTGCACCTACATGATCAGACAAATATGATATTGTTATACAAACCAGAGTCAAAAGAGAGGACATATCAAATATCCTCAACCCTGGACTGTATTCTTATATGGTGCATTTTTATATATACTCAGAAATCTGACAGCTGTAGCTCAAATGAACTTCAGATACACAGATTTAACATAATGTACTGTTTATACATGGTAGATATCACTTCTGGATTGTCCGGAAAATGCACTGTATTACAATATTTAGTGACCTAATAAACACCATGATACAGGATTTGATCCTTATTGCCTCTTTTGTTGCATTTGTAACTCTCACCAGATATTAGCATCTGCTACAAACTTAAAATATATTACATAAGGCAGAGATGGAGAGTAATTTGTGTTTTCTAACTTGACTAAATCCACTCTGACATCAGCCCAGCTGGGCTATAGCCGACCAGAGCTCATCTGCCGCAACAAATCTGTCTCATAACCTGACAACAAAGGGGAGCGCTCATGGATTTTCTTTAAGTGACCTGTGTTTGTTTGGTGAAGCTGAATACAGAAGCGACAAACATGTAAGGTGTGAACTGTACAAGTTGAGACAGGGCTTCACAGTGCTGCAGAAACACAGGAAACCACAGGGTCTTTGTTTATGTGTGTGCGTTTGATTCTAGGGTAATGGCTTCTGTTGTGTGATGTCCGTTCATGTTTCGCCTCGCTGCGTTTCAGTCATCAGTCAAAAGTACGTTGAAGACTTTATGGTTTCAGAGCTACAGAACCTCTGTGCATAATATATGCTTTAGCCCTGTATTTTATATCTGTGTGCATGTGTGCGTGCATGTGAGCTGTGTACAGCCCCGTGCAAAACAGGCCAGTCATTTCATTTAAAAAGCAGTCTCATCAATATTAGAGGAGATAGGCCTGGTGGAGGAGGAGGGGAACTCCAAATCTACTCGGCATCAGCATGAACAGAAACCTAAAAACAGCAGCAAGATAGAGAGCAGGGTCAAGAGTGGAGAGGTACAAGAGCTCCAGACAAAGAAGAACTTTCACTGTTTTACTTTGATTCTCTGTAGATTTAAGACTCTAGTGTAATGTAATGTAATAGGTTTCAATCTGTGTTCATCTGTGACTACCTGAAATGAGTCCCAGCACTCCTCTTGACTCAGGCAAATGTACACACATTCATACATAGCATATCAGATTGCATATCCAGTCATTAAGAGACAGAGGTGGAAGGTAATTACAAATCAGAGGTGACTCATTTGGTTAAAAGTGCCAATGTGTTTATGTATGTGCATGAGACAGAACGATCGTGTCCAACACTCTGTCTCGATTGGTGACGTCAAATAAACTCCAGCAGACACTCCGTCTTTATTGATTTATAGATAAATGCACAAACATCGTGGATTATCCTTCTTGTGTCTGTCTCCTTCACTCTCTGTCTCTCTCCAGGTCTTCAGAGGATATTTATGATATTGACATTTTTCAAGTTTGCAGCACGGATGATGTGGTTTGGGTGCTTTCTGTATATTTTTGTTTTCATACTTGATGAGCCATAATGACTCATTTCATGTCCTGTGTTTCTGCAGAGGAGGAGAGAAGGGTCAGAGCCAATGACAGAGAGTACAACGAAAAGTTTCAGTATGCGGTAAGAGAGTCTCCTTTTTTCTCCTCTACTTATTCTAATATTTGGACTCTGTCATAAAAAGATGAGAAAGCATTTTAATCTTTGAAAGAATTCATCTTAAACGTGATCGGGGATCAAATAATTTTCTTTTATTCCCTTCAATCATCCAGAGTAACTGCATCATGACATCCAAGTACAACATCATCACCTTTCTGCCCGTCAACCTGTTTGAGCAGTTCCAGGAAGTAGCAAATACCTACTTCCTATTCCTGCTTATACTGCAGGTGAGGAGAGGAAGTGAAGGAGGGATGGAAAAGAGAGTTGTGAGCATGACAGAAGGAGAAAGATGTGTGTGTCTTTGTGTGCAGATGGAGTCTAAAGTGTAAAGAGTTATTGGTTTACAATGGAATGAGAATGAAATATGTCTCAGAAAGTGATGGTTTGAGAAATGTAAATTTAAAGATATTTGTAGGTAATACAAATTAATTATAACAAGAAACGTTAATCTTATATAGAAATGGAGATATTCAAAATCAAAATAACTGCTCTAAAATCAATTCTGTGGGTGTCAGTGTGTGATAAGATGCTACTTATGAAAAATAGTAGTAGTAGACTAAACAACTTTCTGCATCTGATGGATAAGTTGGAAAAATCCCCACATTTCCTTACTGTTTTCAATGTCCCCAGTCAATTCAATACATTTGATTGATTCAGTACAGTTTAATTATTTAAACTCAACTGTGTTTATTTTTTTTATTTTATTATTTCAGTCAACATAATTATATCAAATTGATTTAATTAAATATAACTAAATTTTATCAATCTAGCTCAATCTTAATTGATTTTTTGTAATACAATTTAACTCAATGTATTTAGTTTTATTCATTTTATTCACTTATTTGAATTATTTTTAGCATAATAAAAAATTAAACTTATTTTAATTATTTTAGTATAATTAAAATAATTTAACTGTGAATTTAATTCAGTAATTCTATTTAACTATACTAGCAGCTTGAGTCTAGGGTTGGCAATGTTGGCCCACAAATTAGCAACTATTGGTTGGTATTGATTAAATTCTTGCAAAATTACAGGAAATTGTACAGCCTTTACTGCTTATTAAGCCCTTTTCAAACACATCACATCTACAGCAAAATGACATGTTAGTAAAACTAAAAACAACAAAACAAAACTTTCACACTGTGGAAGTTATTAATCTATCAGCAAACAAATACTTAGTTTAAAAAAAGCAGTCAATCATAGCTAATGCTTTTAAGCCAACATTGTGTATTGTGAATTCACGGCTGTTCACCTGCCCACTTGGAACTGTCTTAATAGCATCCAAGCACACAGTACATATGGTACAGACGGAAGCACGCAGGTTCATAGGGAACTCAGTGGTCTGCTGTGTTGCTATAGTCGGACGTAGTTGTCTCTGTATAACAAACAGCATTGCTCAAACTAATATGAAGATCAACCTCTCTGTCTCTGTCTAGTTGATACCTCAGATCTCCTCCCTCTCCTGGTTCACTACCATCGTGCCTTTAGCTCTGGTGCTGAGCATCACTGCAGTAAAGGATGCCACCGACGACTATGTGAGCAAGTATTTTACACACCACACACTCATGCAGTCTTGCATGAGGCAGGATAAAATTACAGTGAAATACAGTACAAGGATTCCTGATGATTTCTTAGCGTACAAACAAGTGGCTTCTGTAAAATAGAGCCAGCTTGACTCAGCTCCTAAAAAGATCATGGTGATCTTTGTTTCCTGCAGTTTCGTCACAAGAGCGACAACCATGTGAACAACCGTCAGTCTCAGGTCCTCATCCGTGGCTCGTGAGTTTGATGTTTTGTCTTTATAACTTAGAATATTCCCTTTATTGTTAAATCCATCCATCAATTCCACAGCTTCTGCAACTGTTACTATCTCTCTTGGTTTTGCAGTCTTCAGAATGAAAAGTGGATGAATGTTCGAGTGGGTGATATCATCAAACTGGAAGACAACCAGTTTGTGGCAGTAAGTGTCCAACACAGTGATGTTTATTACCACACACACACACACACTCACACGCACGCACGCACACACGCACACACAGTGATCTGTACTCCTGCAGGGCCCATTTTAATTAGGACCACTTTATTACAACCTAGCAGTGGACTGTTCAGGGTTTTCTAATCGTTTTCGATCTGCATGTGATCATGAGGGCTATTTATGCTGTATTATGGACCAAATGCTATAATGATCAATGGATTTCATTAGATTGCAGCATGTGCCTCATTAGATGACACTAACTACAGTAGTTAATTACTAACTTTCTTGCAGATGCAATTACAGATTTTTTGCTTTGGGAGTAGATGCAAACTGTCATCAGTGCTTTTCCAAATCTGTTCCTGTGCTGTCAGTGCCGTGCAGTGGATGCTAACCTCAGCAATCATATCTATTTTCAGGCTGACCTGCTCCTGTTGTCCAGCAGTGAACCTCACGGGCTCTGTTACATCGAGACAGCCGAGCTGGACGGGTCAGAAAACACACCACACCTCACCCTCGACTCATAGTACCTCACAGTCTGCAGGAGCAATGGGACACTACATCTAAATCACTATATGTTATATTGCCTTGCAGAGAGACCAATATGAAGGTGCGTCAGTCTGTCTCAGTGACATCTGAACTTGGAGACCCCAACAACTTGGCTTCATTCAACGGTGAGATTTGAAAACAATTCCATCTTCTTCTCTTGGTTTCTCGTTCAGTTCACCTTCCTTTCGCAACTCTATAAAGGTCAATGATTTTCAGTCTGCCCCAGATTTTTGCACATGAACACACACACACACACACATTTTCTGTCTTCCCCTGCCAGCATCACCCGCCCACCAGCACACCAAACCGTGCTTTCGTGTCAGCACAGCGCACCCACACGTGTACACACACTCTCCGCTACTGCTCAGAAAAATGCATAACTGCAGCCAATCAACCCACACTTTGCCTTATATCAGCTTACAAAAGGTGTGTGTGTCAACCTTTGTGTGTGTGACAATGTCATGACGATGATTAATTCATCACTACAGCATACAGCTAGGAAAATAAACCTAGTACCATAATTGGATTTTTTGAACTTTGTGATATAGCCTCTGGTTTACATTTGTGTGTTTGTGTGTATTTTGTGCGCCCGCACTCTTCTGTGTCTGAAGGTGAGGTGGTGTGTGAGCCCCCTAACAACAAGCTGGATCGTTTCTGTGGCACTCTGTACTGGAGAGACAAGAAATACACTCTAACCAACCAGAATATGCTGCTACGAGGATGTGTCCTCCGCAACACTGAAGCCTGCTATGGCCTGGTCATCTTTGCAGGTTGGTGTGTCTGCATTTATTTGCATCTGACATGTGTGTGATGCATTTATCAGGTCTAACTTTCCCTGTTTTTATCACAGGCCCAGATACAAAGCTAATGCAGAACAGCGGCCGCACTAAGTTTAAGCGCACGAGCATCGACCGTCTGATGAACACTCTGGTCCTGTGGGTAGGACACCCCAAACCTCTCACTTTCATGGCTCATAACTATTTCAAGAAATGATCTCAATGGCTTCAATCTAGTTTCATATATCCCCTCTAATAATATATTCTACCCCAATGTGGGCTCAACTGACCAAAGATCCAATTGTAAGATATCTGATTGTACATTTAGGCACCCTACTCTCATGTTCTCTGTCCTCATTGTTTCTCCATCTGTGTGTCTCTGTCAGATCTTTGGCTTCCTCGTGTGTATGGGTGTGATCTTGGCTGTTGGCAATGCAGTGTGGGAGAGAGAGGTGGGGTCCTTGTTTCAGAGCTACCTGCCCTGGAACCCTCCGGTGGACAATTTTCTGTTCAACGCCTTCCTCTCCTTCTGGTCCTACGTCATCATTCTCAACACCGTGGTGCCTATCTCTCTGTATGTCAGGTGAGGAGAAGTCTATGACTAAGAGACAAGGTGTATGTAAGAGCGATGGAGGACAAATATAAAACACAAACAGTGAAGAGAGTGTTTAATATGCTGTTGCCTGTATTTCAGTTTTTCATTTAACTCTCTCTCTCTCTCTCCTGTTTGTGTATCAGTGTGGAGGTGATCAGGCTGGGTCACAGCTACTTCATTAACTGGGACCAGCAGATGTTCTGCTCACAGTGTAACACAGCAGCTGAGGCCAGGACCACCACTCTGAACGAGGAGCTGGGCCAGGTGGGCATCCACACTTCGATATCAAATACTGTGTGTGTGTGTGTGTCTGTGTGTGTGTGTGTGTGTGTGTGTGTGTGGGTGTGTGTGTGGGTGTGTGTGTGTGAGTGATAATGATATTTCATGCATGTTCTGCCCGTCCATCCTAGTTTCTGTTGCTTTTCTGATGCTTCTGATGCTTTGTTAATCAATTTTCCATTTGCATTCATTTAAAAAATAATTTCTACAGTAACTGAAAGAGGGAACCACTTGTTTCATGCTTCACAAATGAAATGCACCTGCAGATTGAGCAGAATCTAAATTCAGAGATGAGGTTTCACTTTCTCAGGCTATGGTCAGGATAAGCTAAACCCATTGTAATGATTTTTTTTTAAAGTTCAGAATACAGTGTTTTTAAAACCTAGTTTAATATTATTTTTAAACCTATTCAATTTATTTTTAGGTTGAATACATATTCAGTGACAAGACTGGAACTCTCACTCAGAACATCATGAGCTTCAACAAGTGCTCCATCAATGGACAGACTTACGGTAAGTGCACACATTAAGTAAGTAAACACACATATTTACAGTATACTTGTGCTGAATCACTGTGCTCACACACAGACAAGACATACAGGTAACGCTTTTTCCAGGTCCCATTGGAAACAGAAGTGGATATTGATGTCTGTTAATGAACTACTTTTCCACTTACCTACTGTTTAGTTTCCTATTTTCTTACTTAAAAAAACAAATAGAATGAGCAGGTATTTAATAACCATGTGCCCTTATAATATCCTTGTAATTAACAGCTAGATACCAGATAATTCTTTAGGAAATTATGTGTAAAGTTTTCAGGAAATTAGCTGGATATTCACAACAAAGTCTTACACATCTGGTGTTTGTGTTGCTCTAAGGTGAAGTTACAGACCCACTTGGACCTCAGCCGAAGGTAAGCAACCTCAAACAACTCTACTCTTACTAAAACACACATTTACATAAACACACACACACATATATATATATATATATATATATATATATATATATATGTGTGTGTGTGTGTGTGTGTGTACCACTAGTTTATGGCATATTATCAGACATGACTCTCCATTTATCTTCAGAGACTGGACTTTACTCCCTTCAACCCCCTGGCGGACCCAGACTTCTGTTTCTATGACGACACGCTGTTGGAATCAGTGAAAGTGGGAGACTTGCACACTCACGAGTTTTTCCGCCTGCTCTCCCTCTGTCACACTGTCATGAGTGAAGAGAAGAGTGAGGGTGAGAAGCACAAGGGGATAGGCTAATCTGAAACACAGCGAACAATGACACCAACACGCAACTTGTCCATTATTTATTGTCCATTATTTGTTATTATTTTATCTGTCTACCCAGGAGAGTTGGTTTATAAGGCTCAGTCTCCAGATGAGGGCGCTTTAGTGACAGCAGCTCGAAACTTCGGTTTTGTGTTTCGCTCCCGAACACCTGGGACCATCACCACGACCGAGATGGGACGAACTGTCACCTACACTCTGCTCGCCATTCTGGACTTTAACAACATACGCAAAAGGATGTCTGTTATAGGTGCGCAGGTTTTATCATTATGAAAAAAGTTGAAACATTTCTCTATTGATTTTTAAATCTGAACGTGTGTGAAAATCATATTACAAATCATTCAAACGACAATAAGGATGAAATAAGATTTTTAAAATACAAAATATGCAGCATTTACAGTCTGCATTTTAAAAAGTTCCTCTGAGTTTTCATCACATTTTCTCTCATTTACTGTAATTAGAGCGATCAGCACCTTCACGCAGCCAGGAACACAATCATTTTTAGTGCATGCAGGTGAAACAAACTTAGGTTCAAATAAAACTTGTATCTGTGGTGAAAATCATAAGACATATTAGTCATATTTACATTTTAACCCTCAGTGAGATTTCACTGTGTGTTCCTCCCATTTCTCCTCTTGTTAGCTGCTGGAGAACTGCCCAGAAATCACTGGTCATAAATCACTCTTGCCCTAGCAACAACTTTTGGTCTAGCAACCGATCAGTGAGACCACAAGAGTCTGAGCACACACACACGTACAGCAGCACCAAACAATATTAAGAGAGACAGCCTGTGTGACCCACTGTATGTACAACTGACATTTGTTTAAGCATTTGGTTATTTGAAGGTGCATGGATCCCTTGGAGTATTTTGTCTTCATTACACACTGTTATTCATTTTCAGTGCGTAGCCCAGAGGGCAGGATCCGTCTGTACTGTAAAGGAGCTGACACTGTGCTGCTAGAGAGACTCCACCCCTGTAACCAGGAACTGATGAATATCACCTCAGACCACCTCAATGTGAGTGGACAAACAAGTGCTTCAACTCGCAGACAGAGGTGTACTGCCATCTAGTGTCTGCACGTTCTAAAGCAGCAGTAACATTGTTTTTGCATCTCCCTCTTCCTGATGTGTATCACCATGACATGAGACAGAGCTCATTACTTTAGCCTAAAAACCCAACAATAGCTGAATAAAGTACCATCAACGCAACTGTGTGTATCTTTGTGTCAGACTGTGGGTATATTGTTTATGCTTGTGTTTGTACATGTCTGTCAGGAGTATGCAGCAGATGGGCTGCGGACCCTGGCCCTGGCCTACAGGGACCTGTCAGAGGACGAGTGGGAGGCGTGGTCAGAGAGCCACCGCTGCGCTGAAAAGGCCACGGACTACAGAGAGGACCGACTGGCAGCTGCTTATGAGCAGATAGAGCAAGACATGATGGTCAGTGACTTGGACAGAGAGTGTGCGTGCGTGTGCAGTTTATATTTAAGCGGTGTTCCTTCAGTAGCAGTCTGACTTTCATTTGTCTCACTTAACATACGCAGTACTTTCCCCAAACGAAATAAAAAAGGGAACTTGGTTAATTGTTGAGAGGAATTTCCTTTTTTTTAAACTGTAGCTGGAACAAAATTGTCAGGTCATCCTGTTGTAGAGCATTACTTATTTAACAGTTGATTGAATGAGAACAATTAGCGGTAACTTGTTTTCCAATGCATTATTCAAGCCATTTAAAGTCATAACATGAAAATCACTTTTAAGTCCCTCTGAAGTTTTCTGCTTGTATGATACTGGAAGTTGTTTCCGTCTGCCTGCATGTCCAGCTCCTGGGTGCCACAGCTATAGAGGACAAACTGCAGGAAGGTGTACCAGAGACCATCGCTATCCTCTCTCTGGCCAACATTAAAATCTGGGTTCTCACTGGAGACAAGCAGGGTGAGACACACATGCAACAACTTTTCACGAGCAGTTTGCATAGCACCAAGGTTTAAACACATGAAGAGCTGCATCTTTGTGGTGAGGTGTGTACTGTTGAGGTCAGTATTGTTACTGAGGCCATGTCCTCTGTGCCTATCCGCCTACTGACTTAAACCATTCACGTATGTATAAAATGACAAAAGGTCTATCCAGCAGCGTACATCTATAGTTTCCGAACTGTCAGCAATTCAGAAACAGATCAAATTCGGGTTCCCAAGACAAAAGAATATTGTTGGTTTAAGCTGGTGATCTCACAGACCAGGAGTGAATCTTTACCAGAGAACTGCGGGCAGTCAGCACGACGTTGGTGTTTCAATGCTGGAGAGATGTGCTGGGTCAGCAGGACAGCAGCCACATAATTATAGATGTTTGTGGCTGCAAGAGCCCATAGACTGGTGCAAAAAGCATGTGGGCAAGATAAGGTGATAAGCAGTGAATGAGCTGAAAACTCTTGATAGAAACAGAACTGTGCAAGGATAAATAAAAAGGATTTCCAGTATTTGCTAGATTATGACATAGGGCCGAACAATTAATCAAACATTATCCAAATCGAAATATCCACATCGCTGGAGCTGCAATTTTTTGATAAAGGTAAAATGTGTCACAACATACCATAAATAATTATTTTGGTGCTACAGAAACACCCCAGGCTTCAAATCATATTCTCCAGATGTAAGAGAACATGCTTGGCTGGTACAGACCCCAGAAGAAATCACATTATCAACATTTTTATATTTTTTTCAGTGAAAGTGAAATGCAAAAATTACCATTCGCATCATAATCGTGACTCATATCGCAATCGCAATATCTGTCAAAATGATTGCAATATGATTTATTTTGCATATTGTTCAGCCCTACTATGACACCTTAATAAATAGGACTCTAATTAGTTTTAAAATTGTGCTGTCATTCACTTTGTGGAAGAAAGTTTCACTTTTCTCAGTTTGTTATGAAGATTTTTAAAAGCTTAGCTTTGAATCTATCTGAAATATTATTGGGGCAAATGGTCTCTTTATCATGTGTCTCTAGTATGTTCAGCTGAAATGCTTTCTCACTCTCTCACACTTGCAGAGACGGCTGTCAACATAGGTTACTCCTGCAAGATGCTGACAGATGACATGACCGAGGTGTTCATCATCAGTGGGCACACAGTCCAGAGCGTACGGCAGGAGCTCAGGTCAGTCTGTTTGTTTGGATGGACAGCTGCATGTCCGCTGTAGTATACACACTGTGAACTCAAATGACATAAGATAGGTGTTGGCCAGAAAGAAAGAAAGAAGTGCACGCATTACTGGAGTAGGTGTGGTGGCACAGTGTTCTAGAAACTGTATGAGAATCACTGAACAATATCCACTGCTTCAAACCAAAAAGCTACTTACAAGTATCTGCATGCGCAACTAGTCATACAAGTACAAATGACTCCTCCAAAAAGTGTAGATTTTTAGTCAGTTCACTTCGCATGAAAAATCTAGTGTAAAACTAGATCGCCACAATCCTGTCTGCTTTGAGAAATCATTGAAACAATATCATTGGAATGGCTGAATGAAACAAATTTTTTTTTTCACCTTCATGTAAATATGATTTCTGAGTCCATAAAGGAATCAATAGCTTATATACATTTCTCACAGTGTTAATTGACACTCCTATGACTGTCACGTATGAGCACACACTGTATTTCCCTAATATGTGGTTCTCAAAAGTTTGCATGATCTTCTGCATTCAATAGTTCCCATAACTTGTGCAAATTGCAAAAGTGTTGAGTTTAGCTCAGTTAACTTTACTGGCATAACAAGGAAAGTTGTTAGGAAGATGCCATGGTGAGCTCATAGGAAAGAGCATACATGTTATGTCTTAAAATATCTTAATGCATCTTAATGCAATGATTCAGGTGCTCCTGAACACCTGATACATAGAGGTCGACTATAGGAACTGACACATCAGCAATAACATTAGGATCTGGGCACAACTCACCACAGTTAGTCTCCTCCCTGACATTCACCTACTCTTTTTTTTGCTACCTTCCTATTTTTATCTCTACTTGATTTGCTTACTCAGCTGTGTCTGTTTTCCTTCTATCCTATCCCTCGTTCATCTCCTCTGTTGTCTCCTCCATATAGCCTGCTGTGTTTTAGTGCTGTCTGTATGACCCTGTTGATGTGGAGTTTATCTTCCTCTCCAGGAGAGCGAGGGAAAGGATGATTGAACTGTCACGAAACAGAGATGGAGGGAAGGAGGCGGGGATGGAGAGATGGGGAGAGGCGTGTTTCATGGGAAATGGTCTCAGAGAAGGACAAGAAGGAGAAGGAGGAGGCGTAGGAGGAGGAGGAGGAGGAGGCGTAGTTGGAGGAGGAGGAGGAGGAGGAGGAGGAGGGAAACAGCTGCACTGCTCTACTCCTCCTCCACCTCCCTCCAACCTCATGGAGAACATCTCTGGAGAGTTTGCCCTCGTTATCAACGGTCACAGCCTGGTATGAATAACAATGTGTTATCAACAAAACATGTTTTTCTCCTTAAATAGTTTTCCTCCAAAGCTACAACTCTGTCCCTTTACTGTACATTTACCCTTAAACTTCTCAACTCTCTCTTTCCTGTTCTTTGATAGGCCCATGCTCTAGAAGCAGACATGGAGATGGAGTTTGTGTCGACGGCATGCGCATGCAAAGCAGTGATCTGCTGCAGAGTCACCCCACTGCAAAAAGCTCAAGTGGTGGAGCTCATCAAGAAACACAAGAAAGCCGTCACTCTGGCTATAGGAGATGGCGCTAACGATGTTAGCATGATCAAAAGTGAGTTATGGCGGGAGGACCATTAGTACATGAAGGATGGCAGAGAGGAAAAGAGGAAGTGTAACTGGATTATTGTTGCGACGGAGCGGAAAGAGAGAAGTAGGATTTCATGAGGTCGGCAATGGAAAATCTCTGCAGAAGTATGGTAGTAGAAGATGATGACTAGTAGTGATGGAGGCTGTGTGGAAATGTGTGTTGCAGTATGTGCAATGTCCTCTTCAAGTCAAGAACTAATTTCTTTGCATCTTCAATGTTTTGCTTATCCTTTTAAAGCCTACTAACGTGCAGGTTGGCCGCTCGTGACAAACCCATGCTGTTCAGACAAACATTGATCAAAGCCGCAGAACTTTGTGAAATCCCAATGTTTCCAAATCTGTAGAGCTGAACTTTGAGGAAATGTCAGTAAAATGATGAAGACATCTAGAATATTTGCATTTGCATTGAGTGTTGTGTTTGAATATCTCACTAGGTTTATAAGGCTTCTAACTTTATTAATAGCTGGAACAAGGTGATACAGGAGGATACTGTCAGTCAGTGTGCTGAGTAAGATTGGTTTTCTACCCTTGTGCTGATTCAGGGGATTAAAAGGAGGTAAATAGATGTTTTTAGCTCAACCCAAGAACCCCATGTTCTGTTACTCTAAGTGTGTTTGTAATAGTCAGCAGTCAGTCAACTCTCACAATAGTTTTGTAAGTGTTGCATTACCTTCCATGTCGGTCTGTATACGTACATCATGTCTACACGAATACGTGCCTGTGTCGTCAAATGAATTTATGCAAGTACAAAGCAGAAATGCAATGAGTGCAGCAGTGATGGGTGGGGCTGGTTCACATCCTGTGATTTGTGATTACAGTCGCAAACATTTTTTCTGACACATTTGTTGTATCTGTACAACAGTTTAATTGGGCTTACTTAATACTAAAGGGTATAGTTGGGATGAGAGATGAGATCATTGCTCAATGATAAAGATCATCAAATGACTTATTCATACCATAGTTATTTTTGCTAGATGTATGAAGAAAGTTCCATGTAAAAAAAAAACAAAACCCTTCAATAAAGCCAAAAAAGTCCCACAGCGGACAACTTGACATGACATACTTTTCTTTCTCTCTCTGTCTCTGTCTCTCTTCTCCGCTCCTCCAGGCGCTCATATTGGAGTTGGTATCTCAGGTCAGGAGGGGATCCAGGCCGTACTAGCCAGTGACTACTCCTTCTCCCAGTTCCGCTTCCTTCAGCGCCTCCTGCTTGTCCACGGCCGCTGGTCCTACCTGCGCATGTGCCGTTTCCTCTGCTACTTCTTCTACAAGAATTTTGCCTTCACCATGGTGCACTTCTGGTTCGGCTTCTTTTGTGGCTTCTCTGCTCAGGTCAGAGAGTAGATGTCATGGGGACAAGAAGCAGGGGTTAACGAATCACAGTCGCGATTTTAACAGTGTGTGTTTATTTGTCTCTCTCTCCTCTCATGTAGACTGTGTATGATCAGTACTTCATCACACTCTACAACATAGTCTACACCTCCCTCCCTGTGCTGGCCATGGGGATATTTGACCAGGTCTGTTCAATCTGTTACTATGTATTGAGATTTCATGAACACTGCATATGCTGTATTCTTTCCATGAAACAGAAGAACCACAAGATTGTTGATGAGTTCTCCGTCCCTTTTTTAATCTGTATCAGCCATGACAACAGAAACAGTAAGGAAAGATGAGCCATTTTTTTTTTGCCATGCTAGTGGTCTAGCTCTGCATATGGTTATCAATCTACGGTTTTGGTCCAGATATTGGCTGCAACAACTACTAGATAAATTGCTATGAAACTTGGGCTTTCATGGTCTCCATAGGATAAATCCTGATGACTTTGGTAATTCCGTGACATCCTTCTAGCGCCTTCATGAGGTTCACATTTTAGTATTTTAGTATATGACTGTTCAACAACTATTAGTTGGTTTGCCATGACCTTTTGTACAAATATTCATGTTCCTCTCAGGATGAATTGCAGTAACTTTGATGATCCCTTAACTTTTCATTCAGTGCCATCATCAACTCAAACTTTTAATTTGTCCAGTACTTTTTGTTGCATTCCCTTCAGCCTTAGCTGTACTGTGTGTGTAGTGCTAATTCACATGCTAATGTGCAAAAGGTGGTGAACATGGTAAACACTATACCTGTTAAACATCTGCGTAATATTAATTGATATTTTCATTGCGAGCAGGTTAGCATGCTGACATTAGCATTTAGGTCATAGTCACTAGCATGGCTTATTCATGTAATTTAAAGGTAAACTAGAGCAAGGCCTACAGGTATTTGTTTTCATCAATGCAGTCCCTCATTTACTGTCTTATTGTAGGATGTTCCTGACCAAAGGAGTCTGGAGTATCCTAAACTGTACGAGCCTGGGCAGCTCAACCTCCTCTTCAACAAGAAAGAGTTCTTCATCTGCATCGCCCAGGGCATCTACACATCAGTGGTGCTGTTTTTTGTCCCCTACGCTATCCTGTCTGATGCCACTCAGAGCAACGGAGTGCCCCTCGCCGACTACCAGACCTTTGCTGTCACCACGGCAACAGCCCTGGTCATTGTGGTCAGCGTACAGGTGATTGAGCCCAGAGTGGTGTTGGCTTTCCTTAGAGCTGGGAACCTCTATATTTAACTGCTGTTTGTTCCATCACTGTGTATTAACTGTGCACCTCAGCTGTTGTTTTTGCATGTGCTTTTGTGTGTAGATCGCTCTTGACACAGGCTTCTGGACAGTCATCAACCATGTGTTTGTGTGGGGCTCTCTGGGCTCCTACTTCACCATCATGTTCGCTCTGCACAGTCAGACCCTCTTCAGGATCTTTCCTAATCAGTTCCACTTTGTAGGTCAGTCCCCTTGTTCTGTTTACTTGTCCGTCACACACAATACTGTATTTTCAACATAGAGAGAAATATGTAGCCAATATTCTTTACACAAAGTAATCACAAACAGTGATGCTAAATTAAAAGTAAATGTAGCAAAAGTATATTAAGATTGAATCTGGAAAAATCAAGTCAGATATACATAACAAAAAATGCCCTTACACATGTAATAAGCTTATGTCTGTTGATGATATCAGCACATGAATATATTGTTCAGGCTGTATCACGTGCCCAGCCACACCCAAAGACAAATGTGAAGCTTTGTAAACACTTAATATTCACCAACACTTAAATTAGGAATTGATGTTCACTGTAGTCACCTCCTGAAATCATTTCACTCCACCAGTCAGATCATAAAGCAAAGATGTCTAATATTCATGTGTGTTCAAAGTTCTATAAATTCCTAAAATGTCATGTTTGTGTGTCCATGTTTATGTTTGTAACGACAGGTAGTGCCCAGAGCACATTATTGCAACCAGTCGTGTGGTTAACTATTGCACTGGCAACAGCAATATGCATAGTTCCAGTTTTGGCATTCCGCTTCCTCAAGCTGGACCTTAAACCTCAGCTCTCAGACACGGTAAGAAAACACACAAAAACACGACGTTTCTAACACTGATGTCTCCATCGTCTTCATTGCATCATATCCATCTTGACTTCCATCATGTCAGGTGGAAACTGGGCTCAGTCGATAATTAACTGCAAACATACAAACAGTTCATCTGAGTATGTGATGATTGATGAATTCATGCTTACCGTCACTGACCTCATGCACTTAAAATACTGTGCAAATATTGACATGAACAGTGGACCGTAATGATGCAAGCTGATTTTGGCGCACGTATATAAGATGAGTGTGTGGCCTTCTCAGTCACTGTGTCTTGAGCTAGCTGAACATCCAAACAAAGCCACTGACATCATGTTGTGTTCCGTTGTTGATTATTTGTAGTTTGTAGTTTACGCTATCAAGTGCAAAAAGTCTTGAGTTTGAGTGTCAGGGAAAAAATGTCAAGAGCAGTTTGATTTTGAAAAATGCACGGCATACAAGTGGCACAAGAGCAATCAAGAGAGTCATCAATCAATATGATCATTTACCAACCTTGAATATTGGTTTCTTGTGTTTCCATGTAGCCTTTAATGATCAAGTAGACTGTGATGAACCAACAATAACATGTCACTAAGTCTATAAATGATGTCCGCCCTCCTCTCTTCTGTTCGTGCTCCAGGTGCGCTACACTCAGTTGGTGCGGCAGAAGAAGCGGAAGCCAGTAGGACGCAGCGTGGGAGGTGCGTGGCGTGGCGTGGGAAGCGTGTCAGAGGGTCGTCTGGGCACTCGGGGTGGTTCTAGGAGGTCAGGCTACGCCTTTGCCCACCAGGAGGGCTTTGGAGAGCTGATCACCTCAGGGAAGAACATGAGGCTCTCTTCGCTGGCCCTGGCCACCTTTGCCTCCAGACACAGCTCCAGCTGGATCGACACGCTCCGCAGAAAGAAACACACTCACTCTCACACTCCCCCCAGCGCCTCGGGGGAGAGTAGTCCAGCACCCAGTTATGTCTCTGGGTCAGTTCCACCACTCTCAAACTCTTCCTCTGTTCTGGGCGGCTCACAAGATACACCCATCGAGGAGGAAACGGTCTCAACACCACAACACCAAAATACACAGGCTGTTCCCGCTGCATCCGCACAAACCCAACCAGCTATAGCGCCGGATGTAGAATCAGCTGCAGCTCAGGGTCCAGCTCAGGCCCTCAATGCTGGCCCCCTTAGCTCGTCAGCAGTGAGATGCCATGGGGGAGACTCACCTGGAGGGTGGACATTCACTCTGGGGACTGTGCAGGTAGGCTGCTGTTATTTTCTATTCATGTATCAGTTAACAAAACAGTTACAACACACGTATGTATTAACTCTTACTCTCTCCAATAGGAAGCTCTGTTTGGTTGGAAGAGTATTGGGGCCCGCACCAGTGCTGCCAGCAGCCCAGGTCCACCCTCTGTTGCCAAGGAAACCAGGCAGATTGAATGAAACAATCATTATAAATGGAGGAGTTACTTGTTCGCTACTGTCCATCAGATGTTTGCACACACATAGAGGATGTGCTTTTCTGGAGAGATACTGAGACACCAGGGGCACATAGACTGTTGTAAAAACACGTAGTGCTCTCCTCTCTGTTTCCCAGCTGATACGTCTCAAAATAAATAATTTACATCCGAATCGCAGGAGGAAGTGACACTTCTTGAAGATATGGACATCGCCAATTATGAATTGGAATTTCTTACTTACTTACTTCCCACGGCATATGACGACTGTTCATGAATGACTGATAGAACATTGTGAGATTTACAGTATATAACTGAGGGACAGCAGCGGGTGCAGAAACAGATTTCAGGATAACTTATTATTAATTATATAAACGATTGTTTCCACTTTCACAAAGATTAACCTCATTCACAGCCAAGTAACACAGTATTTATGAAACTCAACAGCAATTTGAATGAATGAGCAGTATAATTTTCAACCAGTGAGGTGCAGACATTATCTGTAAAAGTGTTTTTTGTCTCAGTGTTCACTATAGTTCTCAGTGAGAACGGTCCCTTATGTTACAGGACATTGCAAGACTCTTGCAAGATTGGTATCCCTTTTCTCTCATTGATATGTTTTCCTACTTATTTTACCTCTACTCCACATGTTTTCTTTTCTTTTTTTGCATCATATTGATGTGTTTTATACTGGCCTAGTTGAGTTGCACCTTAAAGCAAGCTCTCAGTGCTTTTTTCTCCTATTTGCACGTTAGGCCTTTTTTTGGTCTGACAAAGGCCCAGATCATGTGAATGTATGTCTAATTTAATGTCTCATACATCACACTCTGAAAAACAGAATAAAAAGACAAAGTGCCACTGATTTACTTTAGGTTGGACCTGGGCGCAGTGCAAAGAAATAAAGAAACTTTGTGAAAATCAAAAAGATATTTAAGCTATTTAAAAGTGGTTTGTCAAAGTCTCAATCATACATGTTGTCAAGTTTTGTCTGAACAGTTGTGTGGATTCATACTGTATACACTTCAGTAAAGTGCTTTCATTTATTATTTTTCCTCTTTATTTTTATTTGGATGAAGGGAAGGTGTTTGGGGATAATCATGCCTTAACAATGCCAAACTTTTGGTCCTCTAACCTCTCTTTTCTGATTCGTCATCCATAAGTCAAGCGTAGCATCCCGTCTGACCCAGACTGGTGTGAGATAATCAGTAAGTAGGGTCAGCAGAGGAATCATATAAATCTGCTGTCAGATCTCCCCCTGTACTACCATCATCAACAAAGCAGCTGACACACCAGAATGTTGACATGCTCTGAAACAATAAGGTAAAAACTTATGGAAATGAATGTACTGTACTGTATTTGGCCCCAAGAATTGTTCCAAGCACGGGTCATTACTTAGGTGAAATGTGGAGCTGTTGAATGGTGGTCAATAAACATGTCATCTCTCTTTCACATGAGAGAAACTGAAAACTGTGTCCATGCCGATGTCATTTCACATAGAAACCAAAGTTTGAGGTAGAAATGACTGTACTGCTGAGAAGTGGTGGAGCGTGAAATTATGTCAAGTGAAAAGCACTGACAGCATGAGATTTTTTTAAGTTAAACCACAGAAACATTTTATGGCAAAAGCACCCTCTAGTCCTCTACCATATCTTGGTGTCCCATCACTTTCTATAGGCCGAGGTGAAAATATGAACAGAGAATAGAAAATGATATTTTGAGATGTGTGAAATTAAAGGGCAGTAAGGTGGTTTCTTACTTTGAAATAAAATAAAAATAAAAATGCAACATTTATATTCTATATGGATATTAGTAGCCTTTCAAGTGATAAAAATCAGGACACCAGTACAGAGTATAAAATATATATATATATTGCCTATACTTGTGGGGTATGGCAGTTTTTTGTTTTTTTTCTTTTAAGTAATATTATAATTGCAGGCCTATATTCAGCTTTGGGGTTTTATTTTGACGCTGAGGAGGATTTCCTCTGTGTAACGGTGCTGAACAAGGGGAAGAGAGCTGGGATTTCACAATAACGGGTCTTACTGACAGCATACTGCTGCAACCAGAGCTGTGACTCCTGTCTATAGTGGGGGACTGACAGTTGACAGACAAACTTTGACGGTGGGAAAAGTTTGATGGGAGTCACAACGATCTCCAACCTATGCTGTTCGCGTGTAGGTGATGGTGTGACTATTCGTTAAAGGGGGATTCATGCGCTAAAATGCGGATTTTTCAACCTTTGCTGTCTGTTCTGTGCGCCGCACAGGTCCACAGCGTTTTCGACGGAGCCTGTCCCAGAAAAGGTAAGCTC
Source organism: Seriola lalandi dorsalis (assembly GCF_002814215.2). NCBI lineage: Eukaryota > Metazoa > Chordata > Actinopteri > Carangiformes > Carangidae > Seriola > Seriola lalandi. Next base: position 498,672 of record NW_019524929.1, read on the forward strand.
CTAGATGGAATTTGTTCTGCCATGTTATTGTCAATATGAGGTCAAATTTTTGACTTGAAATAAGATAAATCACAGCAAACACGTATTGTATGCAACTCAGTTGGTCTGGGCACCTCAGATTATATTTCACGTGATCTGTATTGTCATTTTGTGTGTAGTTTCACATTAATTGCTGTTTTGTAAAACTTTTGTTTTGTAAAAATTTCAGGAAACATATTTTTCATACAAAAAAACCCCAAAAACAATTATAACCTGTATTTACAGTTTTAATCCGCCTTTCAAATTAAATTCAGCTGGACCATGCCACACTTTTTCTAAACTCTGGTTAAAAAGCTGCTCTATTTGTATATAGGCCCACTGCCAGCTTTCTTCTTGCCAGTCAGCATCTGCTGTAAATGTGTTTTTAACCTTGGTCATGTTTGCTGTACTGGACTAAAACTGGAGTGGGTTATGGAGCTTTGAGGTAACTCCTTCTACTCTGATGTTAAAAATACTGCGCTTAAATTATTCATATCATTTATGAGGTAAGTCAGGTAAATTCAATTAAAAAAATGACACGTATGAAGCTTAAAAGTATTGATTATAGTAGTTGTGCTGCTGGGCCTCTTAGCCTGCTGACCCTTAATTTTCCATAGATTCCTAGAGGAATAGCCATGGAACTGGGAAAGACCCACAAGGGCAATGGACTTCTCATCAAAGCAATCAAATTAAAACAAGAGGCTATAAATACAAATATAAAGTCATAATGCGCTGTGTATGTCCTAAGTGCAGTCTGAACATCTAAATAATTAGGGAAAGGAGCTGACGCAAAGAGGACATGATGTAGCACAGAAAAAGAAACAGTGAAGAGGACAGACATTAAAAGAGGAAGTTCTCTAGGAGATGGTAATTTTGGTTATGCAACGTTGCATCTTTTTTGACTGTAGCCAATACTCAAGGCAAAAGATCATGCCACTTTTTTACAAAATACTGTATGAATGTCATGTATGAAAGTGAATTCACACGCAAACACACACACACACACACACACACACACACACAGTTTTTTTAATTCTATAAACCATTGTTTGATGTTTGTTTTTCTGTGCAGACCCTCCCCCTGGTGTGTTGGTTGTATCTACAGGCAGTAAGTTGGTTCTGACGTGCAGAGGTCATGTAATGGTGAACGGAGTAAAGGTCAAAATTGCCACAGACAGCTCAAACACCAACAGTAGAGAGAGCTCTTCAGCTGCACCCACAACCACTGGAAACATCATAAATAACAAACATACTGTGGACAGTACTGTAAATGTGGGATACCACTTTAACCCTGAGGCAGAAGTCAGTGCTGTGACAGGAGGAAACCGAGGCCCAAGATATACGGGCACAGTATACACGGCCTCTCCCACCACTGCCATGGTCCAACCAACCAGCGGTGGCAGACTGCTGAAGGGTGAATCCAGCTGGGAGACCGAAGAGGTGGACGGTGAGGTTGATTATGAGGAAGATGAGGAGGAGGAAGGGGAGAGGGGGAGCAGGGTAACAAGAGGCATAAAATCAATGCCTCAGTGGAAGTGGAACGAGAGGACAATAGGGAGTGGGAAGAGAGACTGGGGAGAAATCACATTTGAGAAGAGAGGGGCTTCCCTGTCTCTGTCCTCAGTAAGAGTGACAGACTCTGGGAAGTACACGTGTCATCACAGAGGCAGAGAGAGGTTCTCCTTAAAAGTAACTGTTGCAGGTGAGTCACAGCAATGAAGTCATAATGGAGGAGTAAAGTTAGAAGAGATGATTAAATTTGATTTGAACCAAAGTATTTATCTCTGTTCTTTCATTACTTCATATATATATCATATATCATATATATATACGTATATGCTGTCACATTGGGATGCTGACATGTTCATCCTGCTCTTTGTAACTGCATAGAGTGCATCCCTGACTAATATTATTACTTACAGAATTACATTTTCTCAAAGCAGATCTGGTAGAATTTAAGACTGCACACGTTTAAAGTAAGAAATAATTCACCTCTGGGCAATATACTAAAAAAGTTGTGCAATAGAGAGGGGGGTTATAATTTAAGAGGAGAGATTAATTTAAAAAAAAAAAACATTGTGTTTGTGTATTTCAATCTGTTGTGTGAATTTGTGGAATGGTCTTGATGTGAAAAAGATACACCAAAAATTATTAAGAGGTATATGGATGAGGAAAGGTTGTCTTAATGGTTTACGTTTTAATTACTTTTTTGACACCGGGTGTATATTTGGGTTGCACATAAGATTGGGATAGTTTTGGAAATTCTACATATGAGCTAATGGAGGAGTAGTGAGAAAGCGGTAAGAATATAAGTGTATTGGCTACTTCTTCCTACTCCTTTTCAAACATTATTATTCTTTTTTTATGTTTTATTTTTCATGTTCGAAATGAATAAATTCATCATCATCATCATCATCATCAACATGTCCAAATGTCTGCGATGAAAAAGGCCTGGTGACAGAAAAATACTTAACAATGTTTTTGATAATTGATGACTGTGAATGAGACATCATTTACAGTGGTCTGTGGCTGACGTAGGTATGTTTAGGAAAGACTACAAATGGCTGATTGACTGAATTAACGCACAGTAAGTTTGCATGTCATTTTTATCTGTTAGATCCTCCTGAGAATCCCAGCCTGTACTGCTACAAAAAGTCACCCAGCAGTAAGATTCGCTGTGAGTCAGTGCCTCAGAAGCCCGTGACTAAACCATCAAACTGTTACCTTGTACTGAATGTAAGGTAAGGACAGACACTAGCACAATAACCCCCACTATGAGTAATTTATACATGGTGTGATAGTAGTTTGTATCAACCGTGTGAAGTGTATTAACATAATACAGCAGAACTGATGAGTTTAAGTTCCAGACGGAAAATATTTCTCAAAGAATCAAAATTTATATGTTTAGAAATAGTATAAACCTTTCGCAACATAAATAACTTTGAAAGCATTGGTTTCTCTTTCTAGTAAATCTCATTACTTATGTTAGTATGTTCAAAGCCAAAAGAATCTTATATATACGGTATATATAGTAAGGGCATAGCTTTACATATGGACGGCGGGGACATACCCCTACCAATATTTTGGGAGACCAGATAGGACTTTTTAAGCCATACTATACTATGACGTTTTTATGACCTTTAATTCCATACTATACTATAAAATTTTTATGACTTTTTATGCCTTACTATACTATGACTTTTTATGACTTTTTTGCCCTACTATACTATGACTTTTTATACCTTACTATACTATGACTTTTTGTGCCATACTATACAATGATGGTTTTATGACTTTTTATGCCTTACTATACTATGACGTTTTTATGACTTTTTGTGCCTTACTATACTATAACATTTTTATGACTTTTTATGCCTTAGTATACTATGACTTTTTATGCCATATTATACTATGACGTTTATATTACTTTTTATGCCATATTATACTATGACATTTTTATGTCTTTTTACGACTTTCTATACTATGACATTTATATGACTTTTTATGCCATACTATACTATGACATTTTTATGACGTTTTTATGCCTTACTATACTATGACTTTTAATCCCATACAATACTATGACATTTTTATGACTTTTTATGCCATACTATAATATGACATTTTTATGACTTTTTGTGCCTTACTATACTATGACATTTTTATGACTTTTTATGCCATACTATACTATGACGTTTTTATGACTTTTTGTGCCTTACTATACTATAACATTTTTATGACTTTTTATGCCATACTATACTATGACATTTTTATGACGTTTTTATGCCTTACTATACTATGACTTTTAATCCCATACAATACTATGACATTTTTATGACTTTTTATGCCTTACTATACTATGACATTTTTATGACTTTTTATGCCTTACTATACTATGACTTTTAATCCCATACAATACTATGACATTTTTATGACTTTTTATGCCATACTATAATATGACTTTTTATGCCTTACTATACTATGACTTTTTATGCTATACAATAATTTGAAGTTTTTATGGCTTTTTATGCCTTACTATACTATGACATTTTTATGACTTTTTATGCCTTATTATACTATGATTTTTTATGCCATAGTTTACTATGACATTTTTATGACTTTTTATGCCATGTTATAACTATGACATTTTTATGACTTCTTACGCTATACTGTACTATGACGTTTTTATGATGTTTTTACGCCATGCTATACTATGACGTCTATAGGACTTTTTAAGCCATACTGTACTATGACGTTTTTATCACGTTTTTACGCCATGCTATACTATGACGTCTATAGGACTTTTTAAGCCATACTATACTATGACTTTTTATGCCATACTATACTATAACATTTTTATGACTTTATATGCCTTATTATACTATGACTTTATATGACATACTATACTATGCCATTTTTCTGACTTTTTAGGCCTTAGTATACTATGACTTTTAATCCCATACTATACAATGATGTTTTTATGACTTTGTATACCTAACTATATCATGACATTTTTATTACTTTTTATGTCATATTATACTTTGACATTTTTAAGACTTTTTAAGACTTACTATACTATGATTTTTATACCTTACTATACTGTGACTTTTTATGGCATACTATACTTTGACGTTTTTATGAATTTTTATGCCCTACTATACTATGACATTTTATGCCTTTCTATACTATGACATTTTTATGAACTTTAATGCCATACTATACTATGACGTTTTTTTTACTTTTTATGTCTTACTATACTATAATATTTTTATGACTTTTTATACCTTACTATACTATGATTTTTATGCCATATTATACTATGACATTTTTATGACTTTTTATGCCTTACTATACTATGACTTTTAATACCTTACTATACTATGACTTTTTGTGCCATACTATACTATAAAATTTTTATGACTTTTTATGCCATAGTATAAAATGACGTTTATATAACTTTTTATGCCATTTTATATTATGATATTTTAATGACTTTTTATGCATTACTATACTATAACCTTTTATGCCATACCATACTATGACCTTTTTATGACGTTTTTATGCCAAACTATACCATGACTTTTTATGAATTTCTATGTCTTATGATACTACGACGTTTTTATGACTTTTTTTGACTGACCATACTATTATGTTTTTATGACTTTTTATGCCTTACTATACTATGACATTTTTATGCCTTACTATACTATGACTTTTTATGCCATACTATACTATTATGTTTTTATGACTTTTTATGCCTTACTATACTATGACATTTTTATGACTTTTCATGCCTCACTATCCTATGACGTTTTTATGAAGGCTGCACAGTGGTGCAGTGGTTAGCGCTGTCGCCTCACAGCAAGAAGGTTCCGGATTCGAGTCCCGGCTCGGCCGTGGGATCTTTCTGTGTGGAGTTTGCATGTTCTCCCCGTGCCAGTGTGGGTTCTCTCCGGGTACTCCGGCTTCCTCCCACAGTCCAAAGACATGCGAAATGGGGACTAGGCTAATTGGATACTCTAAAATTGACCATAGGTGTGGCTGTGAGTGTGAATGGTTGTCTGTCTCTATGTGTTTGCCCTGCGATGGACTGGCGACCTGTCCAGGGTGTACCCCGCCTTTCGCTCGGAAAGATGCTGGGATAGGCTCCAGCCCCCCCGCGACCCTACTAGAGGATAAGCGGTAATGAATGAATGAATTAATATTTTTATGACTTTTTATGCCTTACTATACTATAACTTTTTATGACGTTTTTATGCCATACTATACTATGACGTTTTATGACTTTTTATGCCTTACTATACTATGACTTTTTATGCCTTACTATACTAAGACTTTTTATGCCTTACTATAATATGACATTTTTATGACTTTTTATGCCATACTATACTATGACATTTTTTATGACTTTTTATGCCTTAGTATATTATGACGTTTTTATGACTTTTTATGCCTTACTATACTATGACGTTTTTATGACTTTTTATGCCTTACTATCCTATGACGTTTTTATGACCTTTAATGCCATACTATACTATGACGTTTTTACGACTTTTTATTCCTTACTATAATATGACATTTTTATGACTTTTTATGCCTTACTATACTATGACTTTTTATGCCATACTATACTATGATATTTTTATGACTTTTTATCCCTTACTATACTATGACATTTTAATGACTTTTTATGCCTTACTATATTATGACTTTTTATGCCTTACTATACTATGACTTTTTATGCCATACAGTACTATGACGTTTTTGTGTCTTTTTATGACTTAGTATACTATGACTTATTATGAATTAATATACTATGACTTTTTATGCCATACAACACTATGAAGTTTTTATCACTTTTTATCCCTTGCTCTACTATGACATTTTATGCCTTACTATACTATGACCTTTTATGCCATACTATACTGTGACGTTTTTATGACTTTTTATGCCTTACTATACTATGACTTTTTATGCCATACTATACTATGACATTCTTTATGACTTTTTATGCCTTGCTATAAAATTACATTTTTATGACTTTTTATGCCTTACTATACTATGACGTTTTTATGCCATACTATACCATGACGTTTTATTACTTTTTATTCCTTACTATACTATGACATTTTTGTGACTTTTTATGCCTTACTATACTATGACTTTTTATGCCATACAGTACTATGACGTTTTTATGACTTTTTATAACTTAGTATACTATGACTTTTTATGACTTAGTATACTATGACTTTTTATGCCATACAATACTATGACGTTTTTATGACTTTTTATGCCCTACTAAACTATGACTTTTTATGCCTTACTATACTATGACATTTTAATGACTTTTTATACCTGACTATTCTTCGACTTTTTATGCCATACGATACTATGACATTTTTATGATGTTTTTATGCCTTATTATACTATGATATTTTTATGACTTTTCATCTCATAGTATACTATGACGTTTTTATTTTTATGCCTTGCTACACTATGACATTTTTATGCCTTACAGTACTATGACGTTTTTATGACTTTTTATAACTTAGTATACTATGACTTTTTATGAATTAGTATACTATGACTTTTTATGCCATACAATACCATGACGTTTTTATGACTTTTTATTCCTTGCTATACTATGACATTTTTATGCCTTACTATACTATGACCTTTTATGCCATACTATACTGTGACGTTTTTATGACTTTTTATGCCCTACTAAACTATGACTTTTTATGCCTTACTATACTATGACATTTTAATGACTTTTTATACCTGACTATTCTTCGACTTTTTATGCCATACGATACTATGACATTTTTATGATGTTTTTATGCCTTATTATACTATGATATTTTTATGACTTTTCATCTCATAGTATACTATGACGTTTTTATTACTTTTTATGCCATACTATATTATGACGTTTTTTTTACTTTTTATGCCTTACTATACTATGACAGTTTTATGACTTTTTATGCCTTAGTATACTATGACTTTTTATGACTTAATATACTATGACTTTTTATGCTATAAAACACTATGACGTTTTTATCACTTTTTATCCCTTGCTATACTATGACATTTTATGCCTTACTATACTATGACTTTTTATGCCCTACTATACTATGACTTTTTATGCCTTACTATACTATCACATTTTAATGACTTTTTATACCTTACTATACTTCGACTTTTTATGCCATACTATACTATGAAATTTTTATGATGTTTTTATGCCTTATTATACTTTAATATTTTCATGACTTTTCATGCCATACTATACTATGACTTTTTTATGCCATACTATACTATGAGGTTTTATGACCTTTTATGCCATACTATACTATGAGGTTTTATGACCTTTTATGCCTTACTACACTATTACTTTTTATGGCTTACTATACTAAGACTTTTTATGGCTTACTATAATATGACATTTTTATGACTTTTTATGCCTTACTATACTATGACGTTCTTATGAGCTTTAATGCCATACTATACTATAATGTTTTTATGACTTTTTATACCTTACTATAATATGACATTTTTATGACCTTTTATGCCTTAATATACTATGACTTTTTTATGACTTTATATGCCTTACTGTATTATGAAGTTTTAATTACATACTATACTATGACATTTTATGACTTTATATGCCTTACTATACTATGACTTTTTATGCCATACAATACTTTGACATTTTTATGACTTTTCATGCCTTACTATACGATGATATTTTTATGACTTTTTATGCATTACTATACTATGACTTTTTATACCTTACTATACTATGACTTTTTATCCCTTACTATAATATGACATTTTTATGAATTTTTAAGCCTTACTATACTATGACTTTTATGCCTTACTATACTATGACGTTTTTATAACTTTTTATGCCTTACTATCCTATGACTCTTTATGGCATGCTATACTATGACATTTTTATGACTTTTTATGCCTTAGTATACTATGACTTTTTATGCCTTACTATAATATGACATTTTTATGACTTTGTATGCCATACTATACTATGACATTTTTATGACTTTTTATGCCTTAGTATACTATGACTTTTTATGCCTTACTATAATATGACATTTTTATGACTTTTTATGCCATACTATAATATGACATTTTTATGACTTTTTATGCCTTACTATACTATGACTTTTTATGCCATACAATACTATGGCGTTCTTATGACTTTTTATGACTTACTATACTATGACGTTTTTATGGCTTTTTATGCCTTACTATACTATGACGTTTTTATGACTTTTTATGCCCTACTATCCTATGACTCTTTATGGCATACTATACATTGACGTTTTTATGAATTTTTATGCCATACTATACTATGATGTTTTTATGCCATACAACAAATTGACGTTTTCATGACGTCTTTATGCCTTACTATACTATGACTTTTTTTGCCATACTATACTATTACTTTTTATGATGTTTTTATGCTATAATATACTATGACGTTTTTATGACTTTTTATGCCTTATTATACGATGACTTTTTATGACTTTTCATGCCTTACTATACTATGACTTTTCATGCCATACTATACTATGATGTTTTTATGACTTTTTATGCCTTACTCTACATTACATTTTTATGAATTTTTATGCCTTACCATACTATAACTTTTAATCCCATACAATACTATGACATTTTTATGACTTTTTATGCCATACTATAATATGACTTTTTATGCCATACTATACTATGACTTTTTATGCTTACAATAATATGAAGTTTTTATGACTTTTTATGACTTACATACTATGACATTTTTATGACTTTTTATGCCTTATTATACTATGATTTTTTATGCCATAGTTTACTATGACATTTTTATGACTTTTTATGCCATGTTATAACTATGACATTTTTATGACTTCTTACGCTATACTGTACTATGACGTTTTTATGATGTTTTTACGCCATGCTATACTATGACGTCTATAGGACTTTTTAAGCCATACTGTACTATGACGTTTTTATCACGTTTTTACGCCATGCTATACTATGACGTCTATAGGACTTTTTAAGCCATACTATACTATGACTTTTTATGCCATACTATACTATAACATTTTTATGACTTTATATGCCTTATTATACTATGACTTTATATGACATACTATACTATGCCATTTTTCTGACTTTTTAGGCCTTAGTATACTATGACTTTTAATCCCATACTATACAATGATGTTTTTATGACTTTGTATACCTAACTATATCATGACATTTTTATTACTTTTTATGTCATATTATACTTTGACATTTTTAAGACTTTTTAAGACTTACTATACTATGATTTTTATACCTTACTATACTGTGACTTTTTATGGCATACTATACTTTGACGTTTTTATGAATTTTTATGCCCTACTATACTATGACATTTTATGCCTTTCTATACTATGACATTTTTATGAACTTTAATGCCATACTATACTATGACGTTTTTTTTACTTTTTATGTCTTACTATACTATAATATTTTTATGACTTTTTATACCTTACTATACTATGATTTTTATGCCATATTATACTATGACATTTTTATGACTTTTTATGCCTTACTATACTATGACTTTTAATACCTTACTATACTATGACTTTTTGTGCCATACTATACTATAAAATTTTTATGACTTTTTATGCCATAGTATAAAATGACGTTTATATAACTTTTTATGCCATTTTATATTATGATATTTTAATGACTTTTTATGCATTACTATACTATAACCTTTTATGCCATACCATACTATGACCTTTTTATGACGTTTTTATGCCAAACTATACCATGACTTTTTATGAATTTCTATGTCTTATGATACTACGACGTTTTTATGACTTTTTTTGACTGACCATACTATTATGTTTTTATGACTTTTTATGCCTTACTATACTATGACATTTTTATGCCTTACTATACTATGACTTTTTATGCCATACTATACTATTATGTTTTTATGACTTTTTATGCCTTACTATACTATGACATTTTTATGACTTTTCATGCCTCACTATCCTATGACGTTTTTATGAAGGCTGCACAGTGGTGCAGTGGTTAGCGCTGTCGCCTCACAGCAAGAAGGTTCCGGATTCGAGTCCCGGCTCGGCCGTGGGATCTTTCTGTGTGGAGTTTGCATGTTCTCCCCGTGCCAGTGTGGGTTCTCTCCGGGTACTCCGGCTTCCTCCCACAGTCCAAAGACATGCGAAATGGGGACTAGGCTAATTGGATACTCTAAA